>NC_137899.1:4710201-4934526 GCF_963455335.1 Martes martes
AAATTGCTGAGAAGTTTCTTTCGTTTTTCTAAGTGAGATTACATTACACTTCCTAAGTTATTCCATGAGAAGCACTCCATCTATCTCTGTCTACGGCCCCATATGTTGTCTGTCTTTGTACATGAACTTGGGGGAAATGAGAGCACTTGGTGCCACACAGACCTCACGCATGGTTGGCTGCCATTTAGAAACGGACCCATAGGCTTCTTCAGCATTTACACACTCACACACACTATTATTTTATCTTCGCAGGAGCCCTGTGAGTTAGACCAAAATCACAGTTTTTTTAGCCACGGTTTGGTCTGTTGAGGAAACCGTCTTAAAGTGGTGGCTTCCTCCATGTTTCTGTCCCGAACCGTATCCCAGGTCGACTGTGTGTTGGTGTTTGGGATGCGTTGACTTGATCTAATAACCTTACTTTTGTATCTCTTATGATCTTTCCGTGGTTTTGCCTTTTCAGTGGTTCATGGGGCGATTTTGTTTAAAATCAACACACGAACAATCTTCACTTGACCAGAAGGTTTTCCCAAAGTGGTCCGTATTCGCCGCAGAAATCTCCAACAGGGAGTGAATCCGGGGCCATGGGGCGCCAGGGCTCAGGGGAGAAAGTCATGCCTCTGCACCACCCGGACTTTAGGGCTTTTAGGCAGATCAGGCCGCCTCCTAAAATCTCTCACCGAATGCAGGTGAGCAGAGGCTGTGTGGCAGCAGGGCCCTTGGAGGTGGTGGGGGGAAGGCGACTGTTATACCTCACTCTCCTCTCCTCTAGGTCTACGCCGGGGACGACTGTTAGGCTCCCTTCTGCCCACGTGTCTCTCCCGCTCGGGAGCTCCCCCTGCTCTGTCTGACCCATGCATCTTGGACTCACCCTCCCTGCTGCTTTCTTCTTCTTCTTTCTCCCCGTGCAGGAAGCAGGGGGAGGACAGAGGCACGGGCTGTTGGGTGCTGGAGAGCTGGCATTTCACTCAGTGCGGGAGCCCATCCAGACCCACAGAACCCTTAGCAGGCACTTCTAAGCTATAACCATCCTCAATAAGGTGGGATTAGCCTTATTCCCTAACCCACAGAGCGGTTAAATTACGAGAAGAGTAAGCAAGAGTTACTTGGACGGGCTTTAGCTAAGTAGAGCGCAGACCCATGTACCTCCACTGGATAAGTCCTAATTCTTTAACCAGGGGGATCAGGGAGTACTCCAAAGGGAAGTGTCACAGGGAAGAGAAAACATGCCCATAAAGTTTTGTTGCTCAGCCTCCCACGCCCACCCCATAATAACACCTGGTTAGTCACCAAGACGCACGTGCACACCACCTTGCTCTATACACTTATAATCTTGAGTCAGTTGGCTCATCCGGGGGTCTCCACTGTCTGTTTTGGGGGAGGGGGAGTCCTCAGGAGATCTTTGAGGAGGCAGGTGGCCTGGGTCTCCAGTCTCCCACCCTCCCCCCCCGCAGTAGCCCCCACTTGACACCGAAGTCTGGTTTTATGTACTGAAGTTCTGCGTAAGGTTAGTCTCCCCCCACCCCAAAAAAAGACTCCTCTGACCACCTCCCTGAAGTCCTCTAAGTCTGAAAACCATTGTTCAAGGCAGAGGTAAGGAAAACCCAGTTACCAGATGGACCATTTGCCTCCTACATTCTCCCGTTCAGCGGTTCCGCATTTGTGGAATGGAGCACACGGAGACTTTTAGCCACTGTTACTTCTCACTGTTTAGAGCCGTGGAAATATCATTGACCTAACGCATATCAGCGAGGCTTTCCATCAGTTCCTCTCTGGCTTTTGGTTTTTTCTTGTGAAATCCTTATAATCCCGCCCTGCCTTTAACGACGCGTCTCCCGTTCGCTGTCCAGATAGACCCAATCGTGCTCTTTCTGAAAACCTGCCCCTTGCGGCAGCTGCAGCTAAGCTGAAATATTCTGCTGCAGGGTCTGGCTCCCGGAGAATGCACGGCTGTCCCCCAAAGCATTGCCTCGGTGCCTGCCCACGAGGTCACGTCCTCCCGCGGGGACACTTGAGCGCGTCCTGTCCATCCCCTGAGTGCGGGTGTTGCTCTTCCAGACGGTTGTTCACACACGCAAGCACACTTCCGCGTTCCCTGCCAGGTTTTCTCGTTTTCAGCACCGTCCTCGCCAAAGTCTGGGCTCGTGTGTGCGGGGATGTCCTCTGCCTGGAAGCCGGGTCACCAGCCCAGCCAGCAGGCGTGTGACCCCCGCCTTCCACTCCTCTGTAGGCATCATTGAGGGCCGGCATCTCCCCTGGTCTTCTGGAGCGGCTCTGATGGGTTATTTCGCATCAGCTTTGGGCCTTACCATCTGTTCCTTGCATGTGGTTTGTGTCTCCTAACCTAATTTTAAGTAATGTCTAGGTGGGGAGATGCAGGTGTTTCAGTTTCAAAGGAAAAAAAGCACGTTTTCTGCCAGTTGTGGCTTCCCAGTGCTGGATTTCTGGGAGTGGGGTGGGAGTGGGGAGGGGTGGGTTCCCCATTGCCGGAGCCTCTGATGCAGTCACGGTTGACACGGCCATCCTGGGAAACACTTTCATTGGGTAAATCTCACTTTGTGCAGGATAAGCCACTTGGTAGTTGTGTGGATCCTATTTTCGTGTTTCAAAGACAAGAATTCCACAGAAGGAACCATGGCCCCAGGAGGCCTCAGATTCTGTATTCCTGCTCTTTGCAAGCTCGCTTTCCCTGCCTGGTTGGATCAAAGTGGGCCACTAGCAGAATATTCTCTGGGTCTTTAAAAGGCAGTGAGCAGACCCAGAATGTAGAGCTCTGAGCAAGATAGCCGGTCAGGTGACCTTGAATGACAATTAGTCTGAAGGTGGAACAAAGCCCACTTACAGGGGGGTAGATTGGAGCCATCTTGCAGGAAAAAATGTGGGATAGTGGGTGGTAAGCCTTACAAGTGCCTGGGGGGCTCAGTGGGTTAAGCCTCTGCCTTCAGCTCAGGTCATGGTCTCAGGGTCCTGGGATCAAGTCCCACATCAGGCTCTTTGCTCAGCAGGGAGACTGCTTGTCCCTCTGCCTGCTTCTCCCCCTGTCTTGTGTTCTTTCTCTGACAAATAAATAAATAGATAAATAAATAAAATCTAAAAAAAAAAAAAAGTAGGTGCCTTTTGACCCTCTCTTGAGACTTCTGGACACCTAAGAACACGGGCCGAGGCTGGCCACTAGGATGTTTGCCACAGTGTTGCTTAACAGGGAAAGAGATTGGAAACAACATAAATTCAAAAATTAAAAAAGGATTTAAATAAATCCTGAGGTAGCCATGCAATGGGGCATTACACAGACGTCATAAATAAAGTTGTGGGAGTTTGGTCACTTGGCGTGGAAAAGTGACCATGATAATGTCTGAGGACCACTGTTCATTCTGATTAAATAGATCACTGCGTATTACACGTAACCTATAACTAAATGCATCTGTGTGCAGGGTCCCCGCTGCCCGTGCTGTAGGCAACCACAGCCTTAGCAATTCAAGCTACTACTTGTTTCCTCAGGGAAGGAAAGCCCTCCAGTGAGTGACACTCCCGATGATGGGGACGAGCCCATGCCAGTCCCTGAAGACCTTTCCACCACGTCTGGCGTACAGCAGAGCTCCAAGAGTGAGAGAGGAGTGGGTGAGTCGGCCATCCGGGCGTCCCATTGGCGGGCTGTCGCACGCTCTGTGCCCATGAACACCTCGGTCCCTTCATATCCTTCCAGAGTCAGTGGTTGGGGGTGAGATCATTGGACCCGCTGTTTCTCCTCAACCGCCATGTTAAGAAGATTCGGGATAAAGATCAGATGTGGGTCCTGGTGTGTGCAGGGGGTTAGAGAGGAGTCACCAAGGAGTGACACCCCACGTGGGGACCAGCGGAGGGGAAGAACTCCCCACCGTGGGGGCACGTCTCTAGAACATCTCCCATCCCCTCGGTGCTGCAGGAACATGTGATATTACGGATTGTAGGTAGCGAAAATGATACATTTTATGTGCTATGGCAAAACAAGTTAGTTTTAGAGCTTGGGTTTAGAACAAGCCGGATCTGTCCATTTTATGTTATCCCACTCAGCCGTGTTTCTCAAATGCCAAATGCAAATGCAAGTATGAAATTCGAGGGATAGAAACGGTTAAATGTCAAAATGCCTTTTTGCGCACACCTTTTCCATAAAGAGGTAGGTACCTACGTTCCTGCAGCCTCTCCCTGGGGTTAATGTACACAGCACAGGTCATGTCTGCAAAACCTGGTCTGCTCTCTTTTATCACGGAGTCCCCAAGAAGTTCAGCGAAATATCCAAGGTCACAGAGTCAACGTGAGACTTGATTTCTAACTCAAAGACTAGTTTTCACACGTTTAAACCATGTTCTCATGAGATAATGAGTCAGCAATTCCTTAGAATACCTATTTTCTCTTTCTTTTTTTAAAGTAAAAAAAAAAAAAAAGGTGATATTGAGAGCCGCCTATGTGCACAAAAGAGTATCATGAAGGGTGAGCAGGGGTCATGAGGTGGGACGGATCCCATGTGGGGCAGGTGTGAGACCCACAGCCAAGGAGGGAGATGTGTGTGAAGTTCTTAGGGTTATGAAGACCATCACAGCTATCTCTCTGTAGGACATCCTGATGTAGTAACTAAGAAATACATTTTCTGTGTTTTCATGTCTTAGAAACCATTGAAACCTTGGGTATAAGGTCATATATATATATATATATATATATATATATACACACACACACATATATATATTTATATTTATATATGTGTGTGTGTATACACACACACACACACACACTTCCGGATTTTCCACCCTGCTCTCCACACATCATTTTAGGGGTTCCCAGAGTTGGGACACACAAGAGCGTGCTTCTCCATCATCGATGCATTTATTTTTAACACTGTCTTGCGTTTGTTGCAAGTGTTTCTGGTATATCATAAACCATGCTACTGTTACACGGCCTCTCAAGACACGTTTAGGTAAAGTAGAAAGTCAGATTTCAGTAAAACTATGAAGGCAGTGAGGGTGCACATATATGACAAAAGCTTGCAAAGGTGGTGCATGAATGGCTGATGTCGGGCGGCCCTGCTTTGTCTCCTTCATCCGACCTTGAAACCACCAGTGACGTGGGTACTGTTTTCTGCACTTTGGGCGGCAGCAAGCACGGGCTCATGACCCACCTGGGACATGGGGCGGGGGCGCTCAGAAGAAATTAGGTGACTATGTGCCCACTTAAGCTCTCAGTGATCCGAGACCCCAGCCATCAGCGTTAGGACTCTGGGTTCATTGTGGGGGAAACCAGGGAGCGCTCCCCGACATCCCCAGAGCTGCCCTGCAGCCCGTGAGCCCTGGTGGTGATGGGTGTCCTTTAGAGAACTGAAAGTCGCCTGATTCCTGGAGAGCAGAGGACAGCACGCAGGGCGCTTGGTGGCGGTCAGTACGCGCTCCCTGTGGCTGCCTTCAGGGTATCCTAGGTACACCGTCCCTTGTCAGCCGCCAGGGCCTGGAAGGTTCGTCTGGGACAAGGTCACCAGGTCCCTGGCGGGCACTGCTGACTGCTTCCCGGGCTGGGTCTCTCGGCTGAGGCTTGAGCTCTAGGTGCCAGCGAGCCCAGGGCAGGTGTGGCGTGGAGCCGGGGGGGTGGTGCTTGTCCGTGACTCCCTGCGGCTTCCTGCCGGTGCTCCCTCGCCTGCCTACGATAGGATAGGGTTTGCATTCCACTTCTCCTTATAGGATGAAGTTTGTGACAAATGAATTCCAGAATTACAAAATTTAAAACACCTGACAAATCTCTTTGCTGAGTTTGTAAAGAGCCGTGGCCACGCCGTAGGGCAGGCGAGGAAAGCCATTTGAAGTGGGTGGCAAGCCACTGTTTCGGGGAGCCGGTGCTCTCTTGGAGGGGCCAGGGGCCAAAGGGGCGATGGATCTCTGCCAAGAGGTCCAGAAATGGAAAAGCACAGAAGACAGTCAAGCAGGCAAGAGGAGAAGGGTTTGAAGGAACAGGCAGTGAGATGGAGAATCCCAGAAGCCTGAGTCCCAAGAGCCATCAAGACGTCACCCGTGCTTCCTAGAGATGAAGTTTTAGAAACCATCCTTGGGGATTTTCGAGGGAAACCAGCTAGCATTAGCGTTCGGTGGTTGGTGTCGCTGGAAGTGGCCCATCACAGGGAACATTGAACAAATTAGGTACGCAGAGCAACGGGGGACAGCGGGGACAGGCAGGGGAGTCGTCCCCCAGGAGGCCGGGGAGGCGCGTTTGAAGCTGTGTGTCCTCGGCTCTGCGGGAAGGAGGCAGAAGAGCAGCATCAGAGGACAGAAAACAGGAAACCATAAGCAGCCCCTCCCTGCACAGAAGTAGTCAAGCACGTAGACAAGTGCCTTTGCTGAGCGAAGGTCCTAGAAAAGGAATGGAGAGCGCGGGTGGTACAGGGGAGAAGGCAACGCAGAGAAGACGCAGCTCAGACTCAGAAGGGCCACGTCCCAGCCCCTCTCCCAGCCGGGCGCCTCCGGCCAGACTGTTACCACCGAGCCCGTTTCCTCATTTTCGCAACAGCAGCGAAACTCATCTCGCGGAAGGGTTTCCAGGGTCACGTGAAAACAGAGAAACACACTTTGCTGAAGACAGAGCAGCAAAGACAGGTGGTAAAAAGGACAGTAAAAGGCAGAAAAAGAAAGCAATTTGTGCAAAATAGGGCTTTCAAAGATGCAGGAGATAAGGGGTGAGGGCACCTGTTGGGGCTTTGCTAGAGGGAAGGGAGAGAGAAAAAAGGTAATGTGCGGAGCACATTTCTTAATGTGGAAGAGCAATTTAATAATAATAATAACAATATTCAAGAAATTGATCCCAGGGATGGGCAAACCACAAGAGACGGGTCAGAATAGAGAGTTTGGGTGGCTCAGTCGGTTAAGCATCTGCCTTTGGCTCAAGTCATGATCTCAGGGTCCTGGGATCGAGCCCTACATCAGGCTCCTTGCTCAGCGGGGAGCCTGCTTCTCCCTCTTTCTCTGTCCCTGCTTGTGTCCTCTCTCACATACACTTGCTCACTCTCTCAAATAAATAAATAAAATCTTTAAAAAAAATTGAAGGGAGAGCTCAGGAGTGCTGGCCATTGCCAGACCCAAGCAGAAGGACAAACAGCCAGATGCCAGACGGTGGGAAATCTTGAGCAACAGCAGACCCTTCGCCTGCCTGCTTTAAGAGACAAGGGATGCTTCGGAAAAGCCATGAGCCCTTACGACTAGGTGTAGACACGTGGGACCCTAGTCTCCAGCATACTGGCGGGAGGGGGGGGGTGGCAGAAATGAGCCACCCGTGATGGGTGGTGGTGTTTATAGGGACAGTGGGCTATTCCCAGGTGGCCTTCGCCCCGTGTCGAGGGGATGCTGGAGGACCGTGTGGCAATATGGTCCCCTGGATTAAAAGAGAGAGGGAGGGATGGGGAGCGGACGTCAGAGCAACCTTGGGAGGCCTCCGTTCGATTCTGGGCCCGAGGAAGAGGAAACAGCTCGGAAGTGCAGCTTGAAGCACTGAAGTTAGACTCAGAGGAGGACTTGCAGGCGGGGAGGGATTCAGTCTCCTTGAGAGGATGGAAGCTTGTGCTTCTGAAGTGGTCGCTGTACAAATGAGAGAGCCCTCGCCTCTCTGAAGTGGTTGTGTGTGAAACTGCTGAACGCAGACCGTGTACTCAGTGACCTCCGAAGGCAGCCCCACACGGATGCGCCCCACCGCGGCAGCCGGGCTAGGGGAGCAGAGGACGGCTTGGGGTTCCTTCCGCGGGCCAGCAGCTTTGGAGGAACGAGGATGCCAGGGTGGCATCCAGGGACGCGGGGGAGCAAAACTAAAAGCGTAGTTATTTTCTTCGTTTCTTCAGTGCCCTCCCCATCCTCCTTCTGAGCTCCCTGCAAGTGCCCGTGTCCGTGTCCTGACCTTGAGCAGAGACGTAATAGTGCTGTGGGACTGATGGGGACGCAGCTCCCCCAAGCACAGCCCAGCTGGCCCAGCGGGAGGCCAGAGACTGGAGGCCCCCCCAGGGCTGAGCAGGGCATGCCAGAGCGGATAATGGGGATGAGTTCGCATACTTGTCACTGGGTCCTCACTACTCTTCATTTACCCAGGGCTTGTACGTGGATGAGAGCAGACACGTCTAAGGGTCCCCCTCGGTTCTGGAACCACCTCCTCTTTGCCTGTGCTGTCTCGTGGGACCCGCCCCCCAAGCTGGGAGGTGATCACCGTGGTCTCGCATGTGGGGTGTTTTAGGACTTCACTCTCAGAGGTCGCGTGTCATGGCGTGGTGTTTGCAGCAAGACGCTGTAGCCTTCTCGAAGCTAAACCGGCGTGATCTCGGGGTCTGTCTTCTCAATCTTTTGTCCAGGGTGAGGTTCGCCCTGGCAGAAAAGGAAAGAAAAAAAAAATCTAGATTTTGTTTCTACTTTTTTTTCTTTCCCTGGAATCCAAGAAAATGATTAAGTACATGAAAACATTAATTTTATTATTATTTTTATGTAGTCGACCAAAGTAAAAATCACTTCACCGAGTCGTGAGTTCGAGGACAGCTGATTCAGTAGAGTAACATACGGTCGCTGGGTTATTCCTGCACCGCATGTCACCTTCATTGTCAAGTTTAGGCAGAATCCCAAGACGGCGCAGAGGGGCAGACACGTGGCTGGAGCGCTTCTGGGGAGCCGGCGGTGGTGGGGGTGGGAGTAGGTGCAGAGAGCTCTTCCCGATGGAAAGAGAAAGCAAGCTTGGTCTAATTGGAGATTGGGCAGCTGGCTGTGAGGACGGATGCTAAGCCTGCTTATCTAATCAGCAGTTAGAGGAAGTTGTTTTTATCTGTGAAACGCATCTCTTCTGAACCGATAAACCCCATTTTAGCTAGGGAGGAATATTATCTAGCAGCATCTGAGCGTTTGCTGCCGCCAGCGCAAGCGTGCCCAGATGGTAGGCGTCCTTGCGGGCACAAAGCCCAAAACTGTTTGCCGGACTTCAGCGGGCTGGCTGTCTTGGGTCTGGGGTTTTCGTATTTTCCTTGGAGCAAAAACCAAAAGCCAAGTATCCCTCGGATCCTGGCTCCCCTCGCTGTGTCGGTTTCCTCGCACCTCTTCGTAGCTGACGTGTTGTGCAAGAGTGGAGAAATTTGTAAAATTCTGCATCACTCATCTTGCGGTTCCCCTATCTTGGAACGCCTCATGGACAGGGGATGTGTTGTCACCAGGACATTTCCAAACCAAATCGATTCCTGTTGGAAAGACTCTCATTTTCCTGCATCTCACCAAACAGGAGACGTAGCCTTAAAACAAGGATTTTCCCTGAGACTGTCAGGTTTTGGGAAGAAAGGCTGTGACGTAGCAGGAGCATTGCTTCCCATCTAAAAGTTACTATTTTTTTAGCACCTCCACTCTGTTGGCCGGCCACAGCATGTGGGAGGCGTGGGCCCTGCAGAGCAGCACGGTGTTTGGGTTCCCCCAGGGAAGGCAAGAGACCGTGGGCTGCTCCAGGACCATCTTGCACCAGGCGTTGTTGTGGACGGGTGGGATCGGACAGCACACCGTTCAGAACATTCTTGGGAGGAAACTGAACCTGCTGTGTGTGTGTCTGTGTGTGTGTGTGTGTGGTGTGTGTTTCTGCACGTGCTATGTGTATCTTATCTGTAGAGTGTGTCTGTGGGTGTGTGATGCGTGGTGTGTATGTGTGTGTTTGTTTATAGTGTATGTGGCATGTATGTGGTGTGTGTTTATGTGTGTTTATGTGGTATGTGAGTGTGTGGTGCGTATGTGTGTGTTGTGTGTCTCTGTGTTTGTGTATAGTGTGTGTGATGTGCGTGTCTGTGCAGTATATGTAGTATGTGTTTATGCATGTGGTGTGTGTATTATATGTAGTGTATGTGTGATGTGTGTGGGTGTGGTGTGTGTGCCTGTTGTGTGTGCATGTAGTGTGTGTATATTATATGTAGTGTATGTGTGATGTGTGTCTGTGTGGTGTGTGTGCTTATGGTGTGTGCATGTGGTGTGTGTATATTGTATGTAGTATATGTATGGTGTGTATATGTATACTGTGTGTGGTTTGTGTTTCTGCATGTGGTGTGTGTTTGCATGTGGTACATGTATATTATATGTAGTATGTGTTTGTGTGCTGTGTATGTGTGTATTGTGTGTAGTGTGTGTGCATGTGTGGGGGGTGTGGTGTGTGGGGGGGTGTGTGTCCTGGATGGTATTGGACAAGAGATCACAGTTGCTCCCTTGGAGGAACGTCTCTGGGCCTGGGATTCTATCCCTGGCTCCAGTCATATCTGGCTCATTGCCCCTGGCAGGAGGCTTCCCATCATTTCTGTCCCTGTTTGCTGACAGGGGTCACCCGCCCACCTGGAAGCATGGGGCAGAGGGGTTCCCCGGGAACCGTCCTCCATGTGGACTACTGCAGTATAATCGCTGGGAGATGTCCTGCGGGACCCGGGCGGATGTGTGCCTGGGACACGTGTTGGCAGCAGACTTCAGGGACAGGCCCTGATACGGTGACCACATGGAAAGACAGCATCCCTTAGAAATGAGGCATAGAGGAGAGCAGGACACAGTCAGTGTAGCAAAACCCTCCGAGTCTCAGGAGAGAGCAGGGGATGAGGAGGAGGCCAGCCAGACTGGACGGTGTCCTTGTGACCCCCTCCCCACCCCAGCTTGAAGGCACACCCATCAGGAGGACGTGCATGGGGACGACGGACTCCTGCAAGGCTCGGTTCCATTCTGTCCCACGAGGGCCAGCCTGTCCTTGCCTGCTTGTGCCTGGATGCCAGTGACCACGACGTCCTAGAAGTTCTCAAGGTCAGACCCGGAGCAGGGCCACTGTGAAGGACTTCCCCGGCTAAGCTCACGTGGGGATTTGTGCAGATACCGTTTCTGATGGGGTAGTGTTTGTTCCCACCTCAGCTTCTCCGACTCTTAGAAAAGTCTATTTGAGCACATTCGTGCGGGTAGAGCCCTTCTTGGTGGCAGGGTGATGCCTTCATGCCAAGGCCCGGGAGTGGTGGCCCGATGCCCTGCAGTCATGCCCAGCAGAGCTCACTGACAGGGATGTAGCCAAGGAAGAGGTGCTCCTGGCTGAGCTGGGCAGAGGGGAGAGGAGGGCCAGGGAGGACTCCCAGAGTTGACATTTGAGCAGCTGGCCGAGGGGAGCCATGTTGGACTTTAGGAACAGCGGTGGCTGGGTGGGAGGGAGGAGGGTGGGCAACAAGAGGTACAAAGCAGCTTGCTCTGGGACATGACCCTGCCAGATCTGTGTGCTCGAAGATCACTGGTGGCAGTTGGCATGGAGGCATGATTTGTGCCTGTGTGCAGGGGCTGCGGCGGGAGGAGCCAGGGCGGTGGGGACGTCCGTCCTCGGTGGCCACCGTCTTTGTCCACTTACTCGCTCTGGGAGCATGTGTGAGGTGGCTCAGCCTCCACTTTGGTGATGGCAGTGATTCCCCCGAATGGAATGGGAACACGTGGGGAGTTGGGGTCGACTTGACATCTGTTGGCCATCCATAGCCAAGGAGCCTTCCGGAAGGCAGGATGGGTGAGAGGTGGAGAGAGAGCTAGTTCTAGCTCTAGGATCTGCGGGAGGGATAGTGGAACACCAAGGGCCTTGGGAAATAAATGTGTGTAATGGTCTAGGAGAGAAGGCAAGGAAGGAGGAGAGAATAAGTTGTTTGATTCAAGTAGAATTTCTGGAAAGAAATATGGCGGAGAGGTTGCTATAAGGAGAGAAGATAACGAGGGCGGGAATGCTAAGTTGTGCTAGAGAAGGGGGCCTTTGGGAGATCTTTGTGGGCCCCCAGAAGCAGCTCTGCAGGGTTGGAGGCCCACGTGAAAACGTCGGGGAGCACCAGGGAGTGGGTGGAGGGTAGGAGGCAGCCCCGCCTGTGGGTTGACTTGTAAGAGGAGAATATGAAAGTGTGTTTGGAGGCCAACAGGAAGGAGCAGGTGGAGAGGAAGGATTCCATGACAGCCGCCCGAGTGGAGGCCCGGGGAGGCAGACGGGGCCATCCAGGAGCTGGGCTCAGGCTCCTCCTTAGCCATGTCCAGACCTGTGGCACGTCCCCAGACGTCCTCATAGCCTCTCTCTCACTGCCCTCGGGGCCATACTTGAGCCCACCCTCCATGTTCGCGGCAGGGTCTGCCACCACTCAGGGAGAAAGCGCTCCTCTGGGATTTGCTCAGTCAGCAGCCCCAGCGCCTGGGCCTTCTGTGCACTGAGTAGGCGTGCAGGGCATGTACGGAATGAGAGCCCAGAACGGGGGCGGCGTTGCTCTCTCAAGTCGGACCCCAGAGAGAGGAAGTGAAGGAGAAGGAATCGAAGGCTGGGTCTGAAATTAAGGTTCATCATGTGGATTATTTGAGGTCACTGTTTCTCTGTGGGCGTAGTTGGTATTTGGGGCAGAGAAGCCTTCCTTGGTGGACACTGTCCCTCCCACTGGAGGATGTTAGCCGTGAGTGTCACACCTCGCCCCAAATGTCCCCACCTGTTACGCAGGCGAGCCCCTGGATTCACGCCTTGCCATTGAGCCCAAGCACCTCATCCCTACACGGTCAGCTTTGGGCCCATCCACAGAGTCATGGTGTTCTGGAACCTGACCATGGATTTCTTTTAAAAAAGGAGTTCGTGCAGAAAAACTGGGCCGCAGAAAGTCGAGAAACTCTGATCCTGGCCCTTCCCTCCATGTTCGTGTTTGAAAAGCTGCTTATTTGTACAAGCAGACACCAGTATTTTGTATTTTTACTGACAACTTAAACACCAGGCTCACATCGTACCTCACGGATTTAGTAAAGGAAATAAAAATGGGTTTTTCTCTACCAGAATAAATAGTTGAACAGCATTTTTCGTGCTAGGTCGCCGGTCCCGATTTCCCATTCTGCTCTGTTCCGGCTCTGCGGAAAGCATACTTAGCTCTGAGTATAAAACAGCCAACCGACATTTCGTTAACTTTCCTTCTACATGGGGTTTCAGAAAAGAAATGGAAAAAAAAAAAAAAAAAAGGCTTTGAGCTGTGGTTGCCAGTTGCCACCTGTCCTATCTGGTTAGGACATTTTCTGATTTGGGAAGTGTAAATATAACCCAGAAAAAAAAAACACACACACACACACACACACACACACAAGCTTCCCCTCCTTTTATGCAAAAGTAGCAAGCTTTAGGCGTAGAGCAGAGCCCAAATCATTGCCCTGCAAAGTTTCCACCACCTCGATCAGTGAGATGAAAAGGCTCTCGCCTTGAGGCCGGCGGCCCCAGGAAGCCAGCTCGGCAGTGGTTGGGGCCGGGCCACAGTACCCGCCAGATAAGCCCCGCGATCTTCGCAGTCCGAGCGGGAACTACGGTTCGCACAGTACCGCGGATCTGCTCACACCCTTTGCCTGTTAGGATTTGGGCGTGTGGGGTGGGGGCCCGTGCCAGAAACCTGTACGGAACTCAGAAAGCACATTTCCATCGACGGCCGGAGCCGGCGAGAATATACCAATGGGTCCAGACTCCGAGAAGCTCCCAGGCTTGCTGGGGACCAGCGGGGGGGAACGTGAATTCCTCCGGGCTGGAAGGACTGATGCCACAGAAATTGGCAAATGCTACAAATTAGAGGGTTTTTGGTTTTTGGTTTTTGTTTTTGTTGTTGTTGGGTTTTTTAAGAGTTTTTTTTTAGAGATTTTTTTTTTTTAGAGCTTTTTTACCTGCACACCATGACTACCATACTATTTTCCCGGTGTTCACGGGGTCAGGGAACCCTTGGATGGATGGCTGTGTGGGCGGGAGTGGGGGTTTGTGGGGTAGGGTAAGGAGGAGGGGGCCGTAAGGGGAAATGCAGGGCATCCAACCAGAGGCTTGATTCCAGATGACTCTGCCCTTGGGGTCACAAGCTGGAAACGTCGCCATCTGGACTGGCTGTCTTAATAACTAGAATGCTTCTCTGGCCTTCTTGGTGGAGGTGGCACACTGGTTTTGTCACTGGGGGGGGGGGGTGTGACTAGAAAACCATGCTGGGTCTTCCTTTCTGGCTCGGGCTGATATTTGGGCTTGAAGAACCTGAGCACACGAAGCGACCCCTGTGTGTTACGTGAATGAATCAGAGATGATGGTTTCTCCGGGAATGAGTCATATGACCTTCATCGTCATATGAACTTCCCAGTATCCTTCGAAGTGTGGGACTGGACGTGGTCTTCTGGGAAGTTTCCGTGACCGAGTGTCATCTCAGATTAAATACAACCATGGGGTGTGTGTAGTGATCTAGGGGGTGACCCTGCTGCCTGTCCCTGAATGCACGGTGGCCTCCGAGGGCCTGTTTCTCAGCAAAGGCAGCTGGGGACACTACCAGAAGCCACCCCAATGGGCCACGGGCCACAGGGGTCCTTTCCATGTTCCTGCCTCAAAGCCCCTGACACTTGCTTTGACCCGTTAACCATATCGGCGTCACGTGCCCTACTCTGGGGAGCCAGGGAGCTGCAGGGACCTTTGAGCCACACGTCTTGGGTGTGTCTCTGCACGGCTGCCTGCCAGGACAGTACTTCCCCCACAAGGGATGTGGCTGCAGGCTGTCGATTTCCACTGAAATCACCCGGGCAGGATTCCGGTGAAGCCCTGAACATCCGGTGCCTTTCCCCACCGGGCGGGGGTGATGGACGGAAGGCCTCCAGCCGGCTCCTCGGGGCCGTTCGGAGCATGTGGCTGAGGCGGCCTCTCCATCTCGCAGAACGTGGGGCCGTCACCGCAGAGGCGGAACCGGGCTGAAACGGGAGACGACGAAGAGCTTTTAGGACAGCCCCGCGGGCAGCTGGATGATGATTTTTATTATCCTTCTTGGAACCTGGCAGAATTTTCCTGCTGTCCCAGTATCCGCGCTGCTCAGTGGAAGGCGGTGGTAGCAAGAAGGAGAGGATCCCGCTGCCAGGGCCCCCGGCGCTCTCGGACGGCCTCCGGCTCCTGCCATGAGGGACCATTAACTGTCACCTGGGGCGGCCACCAACCCGCTCGTCCTGGTGTGACGTACAGCTTAACCTGTCTTCGGTGAAATTCGCGTTCGGTAGAGAAGGCTGTGGTTTTGAGTGAAGTGGTTTTATTCGTGAGAAGATAACAGGGTTATTTTGTCATTATAAACACTGCATTTACTCACCGTTTCGAAGCAGTACTATTATTACTAATAGACTGAACTTTGCTGTTGACTCTGGAGCTGCGGGTGTTCAAAATCCTGTTGATGGTTTGTATGTGTCCATTTGTGTGTTGTTTTTTTTTTAATAAGCTTTTTAAGTAGGCTTCACGCCCAGCATGGGGCTCACACTCACAACCCCGAGATCAAGTGTCAAGAGCTCTACCTACTGAACCAGCCAGGCACCCCTCAGTAGCTGTTCTTTTATTACTGATGGAGTGTGTCCTAAAAATTTATCCTTAAGGTCAGGCTGCCCTGTGCACGCACACCGCACACTCAGGCACGGTCTGTAGATGTCGTGCATGAGGCTTTCCAGAAGGGTCCTGGGCAGGCAGGCAGTGGGGGCTCTATGCCTCGTGACGCATGGGGCAGATCTTCAGTCCTTGTGTGGGGACAGAGATTTCAGAGATGAGTAATCACTAGCATCCCTGGACCATATCTGTGAAATGCAGGAAATCAGGAGCACCTGAGTGGCTCAGTCGGGTGAGCGTCTGCCTTCAGCTCAGCTCATGATCCTCGGGTCCTGGGATCGAGTCCTGGAGCGGGCCACCTGCCGAGCGGGACGCCTGCCGAGCGGGACACCTGCTTCCTCCTCTCCTTCTGTTCCTCTCCTTGCTGGTGTGCGCGTTTTCTCTCTCTCTGACAAGTAAATAAATAAAATCTTAAAAAATAAAAATAAAAAAAGAAAGAAAGAAAGAAATGCAGGAACCAGCCTGAGACCCACAACCGTAATTCCCAGTCCTCTAGTAGACACATTCAAAAAGAGAAATGGCACAGGTGAGATTAATTTTAATAGACTTTATTTAAGACGGAATGCCCTCAGTACTATTTTTTGAACATGCACTCAATTTAAGCAAGCCTTAGGGAGCGCTGCTTAACTCTTTACACGTAGTCCTCGAAGCCAGAACAGGTTACGCGCATGGCACGTCTCGGTTCCATGCATGACTTCATGTGTTCAGAACACTCTTCAGCCAAGGGCCACACGCTAGATGGGGCGGACACAGAGTGCCGGAGAGGAAATGTTTCTCCTCTGTTTTCCCTTTTTCTGCTTCCCCTTTCAGATCGACCCTTGCTGAAATTTAGCCAAAAGCCGGTCGCTCACCACCTCTCCAAAGCAACGTTAAATCAGTTTTCTCTTCAAAACCTTTTCTCGGTTGTCCTCACCAAGGAAGGTGAAAATTGGTTTGTTGATTGTTTTTTTGGTTCTTCCATTTTTAGCCACATTTGATTTAGGGAAAACATCCAGGTCCAGTCCAATTTTTACACCAGTTGGATTCATCTTACGTATCTCTGTTTTAACGGTACGTCTTGTAGGCATTGGATGAAGTGCCAAAGAACGAGAAGGCAGTTACTCGTAGTAAAAACTATGAATGAGGCAAAATATAAAGCAGTTTTCCAAAGCAGAGTGGCTGAGTTCGGTGCAGAAATACAGCACTTTTAGTTCTGGTTTTCAGCCATTCATCCTCTTCCTGTGCACGCTTTATGGTCATTTGGGGGGTTGGTAAATCCTCTTTATTTTTTTTGAAATGAGGCGGTCGGTTTATAGACGTGAAGCCCATTTCACGAGTGTGCCACCGAGGACAGGTGCGAAGTGAAGCAAGCTTCGAAGACGGAGAGCATCACATCTGTGAAATGGTTTGCAAAAATTGTGTCAAATGAAGCTTCTTGGTGACTTCGTAAAGCGGTCTGCCACCGCCCGAGGAAGCACCGCAGCAGAGATGGTCAAGGAGAGGGTTTTTTTGTTTTGTTTTTTTAAACTAAGGAAAAAGAAAAGCAGCAGCGTGCCTGCCCAGGGCAGTCCAAGAGCACCAGCCAGGCGTCCCACCTGGGTGCCCGTGTCCCGGGAGCCCGGGCAGAGGGCGCCGTGGCGCTTGACCCCACCCAGCTGCGTGCAGCCCAGACCCCAGGCTTCCTGTGCGAGGGCGCTGTGAGCTAACTGCGGCCCTTCCTGCGTTTCAGGAGACAGCGTGTACTCGTGTGGCTTCTGTGTTTCCTGAGCGCACCCCGATTCACAGACTCACAGGCTCAGCCGCGTGGCTCTGATTGTGACATTCCCGTCTTTGGAGCGTTTTTCTTTCTCCTCTGCCTCCCTCTCCTTTCTTTTAATCCTGTTCTGGATACAGGTTCCTCAGAATTCTCGTACTTAGGTCCAGGGACCCGCGACGGAACCCTTTTGCCCAGGATTAAACCATCGCAAAGGCCGGAGGCAAGGCCACGCCCACACCCTCGGGTCCCGCGCACCTGTGTGGCAGGTCACCTAGAGTCTGAGCCCCGCGAGGCTCAAGGTCACCAGCTCTCGCTTTTTGCGGCTTGTTCCATGAGTTAGGCAGGGACCACCTGGCATGAGTTACTGACAACGAGATCTGCTGCTTGGTCCAAAAGGGTTGAACCAGAAAAAGACCACGGTGCCGGGCGGGCTGCGGTCTGTAGGCTTGAAGGGCACACCTCCCACAGCGGAGCGGACGTGCGGTGTGACGCTGGGCCTCAGCGCGGAGACGGGCATCGTCCCCAGCATCCACGCTGCTCCCACACCCAGGCCCGTCTACAGCTCTTGCAGACAGAGCCCCTGGCCCACGCCGTTGAATATTTGAGGCTGGGTTTCCTTTTTCTTTCAGAAATCCTCAAAAGTCTGTTTGGAATCTAGAATGTTGACTACATTGTTGAATTAACCTGGGCCATCCTATGGTTTTGTTCAACGCAAGGTTGAACTGTAAGCTCGTGAAAATTGGTTTTTGGGGCTGCCATAAATGTTCGCCCTGAAAGAATTCCTCTAGCGGATGAGTCGTGCTGGTTGTGGAAGGTTCTGAAGCCGACGGTCTGGGTTGAGTCTCAGCTCTCAGCCTCACTACAAGTGTGGCGTGAGGCAGACCACGGCCTGCATGTACAGAACACACTGGATAGATCGCACCTTTCTCTGAAATGCACAGTGAATAAAGTGCTACCTGAAAAGTCTGTTAACCTGCCTGACCGGGTTAGAAAGGATGGAAATTTGCCCTGTGTCTACGGTATGCATCTCTCAGGGACGGATAGATGGACAGGCCACACCCTTTGCCAACCTCTGTGTTCCCGTCTCCGCCCCTTCCTTGATGAAGTCATGGGGCCACATGCAGAAGCTCCCTCTCTTTGCACACGACCAACCTGTAAGGACGCATCGTCCCCCTCATCTTTACACTGTTTGCCCTCTAGGAGACGTACTTCATTACTTCCCAACTGTTTACCCAGGTATCTGTGAGCACACCTGGAATTCTCCCACTGTTTTGGCCCAAGAAGTGCAAAAAACGTAGAGACCCCCATGGTGCCTAGCCTAGTGTTTCAGTGTAAGCTGCCCCCTGGGGCAGGGGTGGGGGTGGGGGGCCAGGGGCACCCAGGATGCACCTGTGCCCCATGTCCAGTTGGACGGCAAGGCCCTCCCAGGCCATTTGCATTTCTCCTTCTGTCGCTTCTCCATCACGGAACACACCATGGGGAAAGCAGAAACAGAATGAACATTCCACCTTACAGAAACAGTCAATTCAGCGTACAGTGAAAAGCTTCTTTTTTTTTAAGATTTTATTTATTTACTTGACAGACAGAGATCACAAGTAGGCAGAGAGGCAGGCAGAGAGAGAGAGGAGGAAGCAGGCTCCCCGCTGAGCAGAGAGCCCGATGCGGGGCTCCATCCCAGGACGCTGGGATCATGACCTGAGCCGAAGGCAGCGGCTTTACCCCACTGAGCCACCCAGGTGCCCCCGGTGAAAAGCCTCTTTACCGTGTCTTTTCGTGAGACTGGCTGTAGAAATCGAAAATCATCTCAGGAGGGAGCTGAAGTCAGAACCGACTTTTGAGCCCAGCAAGTGAACACAGTTAATGCAGAAGGGAGAGGAGCAGGGCTTCACAGCTGAGAGAAAAAGAAGATGTGTCATCTAAATATTTAAGTCACATAGAGATGGGAAAGGATAAGGGAAATGAGTACTTTAAGTTTTGCTGTGTGATGAAAATTTCCTTTGCAGTCTAGAGACTGCAAGGGTCACCCCCTCTGGCCTTCTCCCGACCCTTAAGGGAACACATCATCTAATTCATCTTATGCAGCCTTGGCAATTGAAAAGAAATCTGGATGGTTATTGACATGTTCATCAACACCATAGTGTCGTCCAAGGGTGATCCCTGAATGCATTCGCAACTGCCAGGCTAGATGTCATGGGGCATCAGGCCGTAGGAGCACTGGCTCCCGCCAGGCGTGAGACACACCGTCTGTACCCGCAGGGAGCCCCAGGTGCCGAGCACTCTGGTAGGGTTGAAGCTAGAGGACGAGCACAGGTGTGGGTCGAGTGGTATCAGCATCCCAGAATGCAGGGGAGCAACCTGGAGGTGGGGTTGGGTGACTTAGAGCATCAGTTCATGAGGCAGATGCTTCCTAAGTCCCCACTGTGTCCCAGGCACCCTGCGAGGCACAGGGGCAACCGGACAGAGAAGACTCAGGGGGCTCAAAGAGCCTACATTCTGTTCCAAAAAGGACGCAGTTGAGCAGAGAGAAAAACAATGAAGGAGGAAGAGGAAGATATAGAAATACAAACAGAATAAGCTGCCTTCGTGGCTCGCGGACAGTTCTGCCTGGTTTTGAACGTCTGTGGGTTTAAGTGAAAATATTCAGCATGGTGCCTCCAAGTCCTTGGCCACTCTGAGCAAATGCACTCGCTGCTGTATCAGCATCCCCCCGGCGGAAAGAGGGTTCAGGGCTTCTGTCAGGGCATGTGAATGAAACCAGGAAGGTGGAGGGGCGCCTGGGTGGCTCTGTCCATTCAGCATCCGACTGTAGATCTCAGCTTGGGTCCTGACCTAAGGGTCGTGAGTTCAAGCCCCGCGTGGGGCTCCATGCTGAGTGTGGAGTCCCCTTAAAACAACAACACAAAAACAACAAGGAGGGCGTAGGAAAGCTGACACTAAGCCTTCCTCTGCGCACACACGCACTGAGCCAGCAGCACAGTTTGGTCACCGCCGTCCTGAGGCTGTGCAGTGAGTCTCCCTCCCCTGGAGCCTCCTCATGGAGGAACGCTGAGCTAACAGGACCCCCGTGCATACGTCCTTTAGCACTGCAGATGGATTAGGGCCTGCTATCGGGATGTCCCCTGGCACAGCTGGGTCTAGGCTAGGCAGGCAGCGATTACCCGCAGTCTTGAACCAGATCTGCTTGTACTGAGGGCCACGCGGGCAGCCAGCTGCACTGTGAGTACTTTCCCTGAGCTGTGAGAACCCTTCCAGGCCGCCAAGACAGCCATGCTAAGGCGTCCGCACATCCCCTTCCGCCGGCTGACGTTTCCTGTGGCGCTCGGAGGGTGATGAAATCAACGTGAGTCTCCCTCGTCTTGCTTCCCCTCACTGTCCCCACCCACCCCGGCCCGTTGGCAGCGTGCCCAGGTCCCTCCCCGGATGCAGCGTTGGGAGGGCCCCTGGGGGCCCTGGTAGGGAGCACAAATGAAAGAGAAAACCCAGTCCGTGCACCGGGCAAGCTCTCCTTTGTCCAGATCCACCCTCGCCCCCGGGGTATGATGGAAGCCAGCAAGCCAGGGCTGATGTGTAACTGGGGGACCCGCCGCTGTTCGCCTAGAGAAACGTGGGTGTTAAACCCATTTTCCGTGTTTCTGAGCTTTGCTCTTCTGGAGGGCAGAGCCTTGCCTGGGATGCCAGCCCCCAGCGCACCTTGGGCACACAGAGGTGGTTGTGGTCGGTCCGTGATGCGTGATGCCTCAGCCCACGGTAACCGTCCGCTCAGAATGCCTGTGTCGGTTTCCCAGGAACATGCATCTCTGACTCTGCTGTCCCAGTGCCTCTGACACTTGGACCTCAGACGCGGGTCTGGCGTGCATCGGTGAGATCCTTCTGGAATGCCTGTGTGTCCCAGACATAGACATCGCGTCATAGGTGAAGGAGAGAACTCCTGCCCGTTATGATGCTCATTCCCACAGCAACCCTGTGAGAAGCCCAGTGGAAATAATCGCCCTTTTTTTTTTCTTTTTAATGTTTAGATAATCTGTTTTTTTAAAAAGATGAAATTGGCACAGGTGAGCTGCTGATCTCTGACTCTTCTGGGACCCCTGGCCTCGCAGTCCCCGAAACACATAAAAGGAAGCAGTTTGTGATACGTTATCAGTGATCCAGGTCAAAGGTCAAAGCTCTTTAAACCATTGACAACTAAGTTTTTGCAAGTTCCTCAAAAGGAGCAGAACTCACACCAGGCCTCAAAGCAGAAAAATATGCCATGGTTCCCAACGGGGGACGCTCCTTTAGTCCTTTGTTCCAGGCGAGGCCAGATTGCACGTGGCTGTGTCCATCAGATTGTTAATCGAGTTTGATTTTTATTCCTGGAAATGGAAATGTGATCTTTAAACAAATCCGTCTTTAAAGATCTTATTTATTTGACAGAGAGAGCACAAGCAGGGGGAGCGGCAGGCAGACGGAGAAGCAGACTCCCCGCTGAGCAGGGAGCCTGACGCAGGGCTCGATCCCTGGGACCCCGGGACCATGAAAGCTGATGCTTAACTGACTGAGGCCCCCAGGTGTCCCTAAACAAACCAGTCTTTAAACAACACAAATCCTCAATCCAGAGTTTCCGTAGCTCCTGTAAATGTCCGCTGCTGTGTCAGAATTTTGTGAATCTTTCAGGTTGCAGGTGGCCTTTCCAGATATGGAAAGATTTCTTAGAAAGTTTAAGTGAAAGGGAAATTGGTAGAAGACGGGCTTCACAACGACAGCGATGTGGATGGTTCTCCAGTGTTGCATCCGACCACGTGGTCCTGCTGCTCTGAAAGTCTCCTCCTTCCCACGTTGCCAACCCTTGGGGTCAGGAAGGCGCTCATTCAAGATCCAAGAGCAAAGGGAGTGACATTTTATTGTGATCAAAGTACGGAGTATGTTCTTTATTTAGGAAGGACAGAGAAAATCCCAAGATTTTCCCACGGTATGCCAGGGGCATTGTCAAGAGAATTCCCATTTCAGAGAGACCGTACCTGTTGATTTCCCATCGGTGGGTCACAGCTCTTGAATCAGAAAGTAGGGAAAGAAGGTCATTATCTTAGTTTGTCAAGAAAATGAAATCTCTTAAGTTTTCAGTGGCTGCCACTGGAAACGACACGGCTGACTTCAGAATCCGTGAGAAAGGGCGTGCGATCCCAACCACGAAAGAGAAAAAAGGGCTGAAAAGGGATTTCATGAGATTCTCTGCAGTTGGCTGTTAGCAAAATTCTCACCTCAAAAGGAAAAATGAGAGTGGGTTATATACATTGAGAAACAGTTATTTTTGGCACATTCTTTGAGGTAAAACACCTCTGTAAGGTGCTGCTTCCTCATGACTGTGGCGCCGAGATCAGAACAAGATCCTGGTGGGGTCGAAACCGTGGGCGTCCCTCGTACCAACGGCAGAGGCGCACCCCACTCGAAAACTGAGCCCGGGCACCATTTTGTTTCGGGAATGCGCAAATGGAATGAACCACAGATGTGGTATAAAGCCCGCAACTCTTCCAAACACAGACACGGAAAGAAGTATACAAAACAATCCCAACAAGGGAATGGCTCTTTTGTGGTGGAACCCTGCGTAGACCCAAGTACACCAGACGCATGTGCTACAGATGCTGACAGCCTCTGCTCTTAGAACCAATCAGTGGGAGATCAAGTACGCTGGTTTGGAGACATGGTTTAACTTAGTCCTCACACCGCTCGCTCTCTCGCTCTCTCTCTCTCTCTCTCTCTCTCGGCTTTACAGATGAGAAGGGTCCCTGGGCCCAGACCGCCCGGAATGGCAGTTGGTACTGGGAGTCGTCGGGCCTCCATCCAGGGTCCATGGTTGGTTAATAAACCTAATGAGGTCAATTAACCAATCTCCAGATCACACAACTCGTATGAATCTAAGTTTTCCAATTCTTTTTTTTTTTTAAGATTTTATTTATTTATTTGACAGACAGAGATCACAAGTAGGTAGAGAGGCAGGCAGAGAGAGAGGAGGAAGCAGGCTCCCTGCTGAGCAGAGGGCCCGACGCGGGGCTCGATCCCAGGAGCCTGGGATCATGCCCTGAGCCGAAGGCAGAGGCTTTAACCCACTGAGCCACCCAGGTGCCCCAAGTTTTCCAGTTCTAAATCTTGTGTTCTTCCAACCCTCTCTTGCTGCCATTTTTACTTTTTATAGTAAGCTAGTGTGTTCAGGATCTTTGTTACCATCCCAAAAGTAAATATTAGCTGAATGACAAATTGGAAAATACTGGTATTCTAAATCGCATTGGGAAACTGGTAGGAAACTTCGGTTGTGATATCCACAGGCCCGTCTAGCTCATTCATGCCGTACTTTGTTGGGCAAATAGTGAGAAGCACAGAGTGTGAGTGACCCACCCCCGGGCTTTCCTCAGGGAGCAGGATACATGAAATGCTACAGTAGAGGTGCCAACACCCACAAACAGGCCAGGAGCAAAATCAGTTTGTTGGAATGTGTGCAGGGTTTCAGAAGACGTGACATGTGTTCTCTCCTTTCAAGAATGGGTAGCGTTTTTAGAGATAGGTGGGAGAAAGGAGCAGGCTGGGTGGGACACAACCGAGGGTCCAGGAAACGCAGTGGGATCTTTGGTTTCTGTGTGGGCCTCGAGGGATTCTGGGAGGAGAGCTCACCTCAGAGAAGGCCTTCGGTAGATGTATTCCCGGGACAGTCATGGTCATGGGGCTGATGGGGAGTAGGGGGAGTCAGCATAACTTTCCCCCGAAACGAGTGCCATCTTGAACCATCACTTGCCTTTCATCAAGAAGTCTTACAGCACATATCACCCAAACTGAAACCCTGTCACATTTAGGGCATTCGTGCTTCTATTTTAAGTCACATTACAGGATCAGTAAGAGAAAAATTGGGGGAAGATAGGGACCCTCCATACAAAGGTTGAGTCAAGGCTTTGGAACCAAGGCCGTGGATCTTACTTATTTTACGCATTCATTTAGAAAGCTGCAGACTTGAAAACACCAAAGTTAGGTACAAGAAGCCATGTGAGAAACAAATGAAGTGACCCCCAGTTCAGTGGAGGTGTCTGAGCAGACGTATGCAAAGCAGTGGCAGTGCGTGGGGGTGCCCTGGGGGGACAAGCAAGCCTGGGTTTAAGTCACCATCGGAAACCATGAGGTCACACACCAATGCCATCTACTCAGGGGAGCCGGGAGGGAAATCCCGGGGTGCTGGGGGTCAGGCCGCCTTGATGCGGGGTGCGGCCACAAAGGCCAGTCTGTGTGTCAAGAAGGCAGCGAAACCCATCCCTCCTCACCCCTGTTGGCTTGCGTGCTGCAGGTGCCGTGTTTGGGAATGAGTAGCTCCAGCAGCAATCCACTCCATGGTCCTTACCCCCACCGCCGATCTCGAGGCAGAGTTGGCCTGCAGTGGATTTGGCAGCTGGATAGAGAACCCTCCAGCAGGATTTGGAGGTGGGCAGATGGGAGGATACGTTGGGCTGTGCTCGCAGGATATGCCAGCAGACTCTGACGAGGGCCTTACATCACACACAGATAACTGCCCCGCTCCTAACCGTTAGAAATGTGTCACTGAAGTGTGAAAATATTTATGCTGTTAGATTTCCCATCATTTTCTGGTCTTTCATTCCCTCTCATTGGCATTGGTTACTCACACATGTAGATAGATCTTCGGTGTGATGGGTACAACTGCTGTGTGTGTTGTTCTGTGAAAAGAGATCTGTGGGCACGCTGAGCCGGGGGTAGCGCTTCATCCCTGCGTGCTGGGTTGTGACAGTTAGCGCCAACGGGGCGTCACCGTGGGTCCTACCTGCACCACCAGGGATCAGCAAACAAACAACAGACTGGATTTCTGGTTGACCCGCTCGCAGCTGACGACAGGCTCTTAAAAGTGCTAGTTGTGCTTCCCAGCACGAGGGGTTGGCGTTTGGACACAAGGACGCTTGTTTAATTCACGTCATGTAGCCCAGCTCCGAACAGAAACAACCAGTGACCAATCTGATCACAAGTTCTGATTCGAGATCGTGAAAACAGTCACGTCTCAATTGTTCATGAGGTGCTTCCTCTCTCTTTTTATTGTCTATTGATAGAAAATACTCAAACATCTAGCACTTTGTAGTTTTATGGTATGGGAAGGGGGGTGGATTGAACCCTTACATTCGCTGGGTTTTTAAAATTTAAAAACTCATTATCTTGATGAGAAATCATAGGTCTTCACAACCTTGGTAAACTAAGTTTTGCATGATTACACCTTAAGGTTGAAACGCATTTCATTTCATCATTTCCCAGAAGGGGCAATGAATTCACCCATTTCCTGTTTTTAATCTAAGAATGTTCTGTATTTCCTCCATATCTACTTTCCCGGCAGCGAAACCCTGGAAGCGATCGACGCCGAACTCTTTTACCCCTGCCTAAGATTTATGCACCCGGCACTTGTTTGCAGTCAAAATCTGCATTTCTCTGCTCAGAAATGGATATGGGAGGCAGAGGTCACCGTCCCAGTCCCACGGGACATCGTTCTGCAGGCGGGTCAGTGAGCCCCCGATCTCCACAGATCTAGGCTCGATGCTGGGTCTGCCACGCATGCTCCCTGTCCGCGTTCAGAGTCCCCACCACCGACTTCTCATTCATCTGCCATTTGCAAGGAGGGAGCATTCCTTCTCGACTAAAATTTCCAAAGTACTCAAACCTACCCTGTTTTATTTTTGGTGTCTTTTAACTTTTCTGGATGAGGGACTTTTCTAGAACCCCCTTGACCCCTCCTGCGATTCTTTCAAGTACATCTTGAAATTACTTGAACCTCTTCTTCTGCACTCAGGTTGTCTAGTGTAAATGCGAGCTCTGGCATGGCGGGGAGAGGTCATTTGTGGGCACACGTTTGGCCGGGTGTAAATGTCGTGAGCAGGCAGGATCACACCGTCCGTTCCTTCCCTTGCCCGTGCACGCATCCCTTTCTTCAGCAGACATGTCTCAGGCCTCCGCTGTAGCGGGTCCTGACTTCTAGATCGTCCAAAGCAGTCCAGATCGCAAAGAGGTAGTCCTCTTGAGGCCCAAAAGAACAGTGGCATTTGTTGGCCGGTAGAGGTCCTGAACTTCACATCCCAAAAAGTCACGTGGGTGTAGAGCTTATCTCTGTTCCCTAAATGACCCTGGCTCTGAACGCTCTTATCTGTTTGGATGTTTTGAGTGTCTTTCTTGGCTTTCTAAACTGCAACTTCTAATCTTCTCGGTGTTAAGAAAGAACTATTTAATCATCTTCAATGCGTGTTTTAATCATTTAACTACTTAATCACCTTCAACCCTGTGCCCAAGGTGAGGGCGCCAATGCTTTACGGAGCGTCCGAGGGACTCGCCCATGGGTAAACTGCGGGAATTTGGTTGAGAGACTTCTTACTTCTCTTTTTGATGGTGGGCTCAGAGACAAGTTTTACTTTCTCATTGCGGACCTGTTGTCACCAGTTGGTGCAGACAGAGATGTCCAACTTCTGAGTAAGTGTAATGTCACCGGGATGAGGTCAGCTCGTGACGCTTTTGACTTCCCCAGTCCATATTTTTCAGTGTAGCAGCTCAGAACGAAGCAAAAGCATTGCACGTGTAATGTCTTTAATCTTCATCCAGATCCTTCCAATTTAAGTTTTTGTGGTGCTTCCTTCTGTGTCTGAAACCCAAAGCCTCAAATCGAAATGGGCAAGTCTAATGATAATTCTTGATCTGCAGTGCAAATAATGTCTTCTTGTCACTTTATTAGACATTTTTTAAAAGATTTTGTTTGTTTGTGATAGGGCATGCTTGTTAGAGGTAGGGCATGAATAGGGGAAGGGCAGAGGGAGAGGGAGAAAGAGAGACCCTCCAGACGCCCTGCTAAGTGTGGAGCCCCGAGCGGGGCTTGATCCCAGGACCCTGAGATCATGACCTGAGCTGAAACCAGCAGTTAGGACACTTAACCGACTGAGCAGCCCAGGCACCCCTACTAGACATTTTATTTCACTTGTCCTTCCGCTTGACCTTGGAATAATTGCTGAAATATAAATATTTTGTTGTTGCAGATGGTAAAAATTCTCTGGAATTCCTCATGCTGTATATTTTCCCCTCATATAGTTTCAGAATTTTTTAATACTCAGTGTTCTGAAAATACACATTGCTCTTAAACAAACAAGATTACAGTTTTCCAAATCTCTCTTCCTCGACTGGATCCTGAGGCCTGGCACATCACCGTGCCTCCCCAGAGTGGGCCTGGTGACCACTTCGCTCCTGGCACACGTCTCCTGTTCTTTTCCTGTTCCTTGGTGTGAACTTGAAGTTTTATTTCTCCAGTGTTTGCGCTAATGCTTATAAGGGACAAGAGTAAAGAAGTTTGCCCCCTGCCAACACGTGTCAGCTCAGACGTGGCATTAAGGGCCCTCCAGAGTCACCACAAGGAGGGACTGATCATGAGAGCCAGTCATGGGGAGACTGAGGCAGGGGTTGGAAGAGCTGAGAATGCCAAGGGCCCAGTAGATGCAGCCTTGGCTCCACGGTGGGTCTTCAACGGTGTCGTCTTTATTAAAGGGCATCTCTTGTTAGTGAATCTTGGAGTCTACTATCAAGTTACTAAAGCTTTCCTCTATTAAATACTGCCAACCATCCTTTCTGTGCTTCTCCCAGCATCTCTGTTACAGGGTAGGAGATCCATTTGCATGGGGACCAGACTATCCCAGAGCCAGAATGCAGGAATCACATTAAAACTCAATGACAGGGTCCAGAGAAGGCAGCATCCCCTGCATCTATCTGCCTTGGGTGGCACTGGTTTATGGGTTCTACCCATCTTGATCCATAACTTGGGGTTAAAAACCCCAGGTTTGCCTTCTGTGCCTGTGTGATGCCTCTTGGTCAATTCTCCATCACTTGGAAGAACTGGGTGGTTCTCCCAGCCTGATAGGAGGCCGGGCCGAGGGACAGGGGAGAGAGAAAAGAGGAAAAGCAATGCAGACGTGCCCCCTCCCCAACGCTGCAGGAGACCAGGCTTCCATCCCACCCGAGCCCCAGGCACAATGCAGGAGGAGGCAAGCATGGCAACCCCCCCACCGGCCAATGGCTGCCCCATGGAGAGTCAGGTCCTGCTTTGGGGCTGTTTCTGAGCAGCACAGTGGTCCCTGAACCCTCTGATGCCCTGGGCAGAAAGAACAGTTGACACGAGGCGTGGGGGTGTCGCTGCCCGTGGTGGCACGAAGGGGAGGCTGACAGGCTGCAGGAAAGGCGGCGAGGCAGGATGGTGCTTGGTGAGGTCTCTGCCACCACGACTTTTTTTTTTTTTTTTTTTTAAAGATAGAAACAGTACAAAACAAAACAAAACAAAACAACAATAAAAAACAAGGATCAGAGATGGGAAACCAAGTTGCCAAAGCAGAAGGGAAAAAAGAATTCGGGCATTTGGGGATCACAGGCTGTGTGACCCTGCGAGCAGCCGTGGTCTTCATTTTTGTAATATCGGGAAGGGCCTCACAAGTCAACAGTTAGTGTCCCTGGTTGCAGGTCTGTGGCCACAGGGCAGATGTCACAGCCTTGGTGACACCAGTGCTGGTTAAGGGCTTGTGGAGTTGACCCAGGCTTACCTGTGAAGGAAGACGTCAGGCGTCTTGGTTTTACGTGGCTGCCTGGGTGTCACACTGCAGGGTCCAGAACGTCATGTGGGGGTAGGAACATGTGTGGTACATGGCAGGTCCTCTAGAACATTCACCCAGGAAGCCTGGGGGTGGGCACGGGGCAGTCCTGAGCTGCCCCGCGCATCCGAACTCTGCCCACAGGCTGAAGGTTTGCCGCAAGTCTTCTCGGGAGGCAGGTTTTCCTGTCTTAAATTCATGGCAACTTTCTCACTCCGGCAAAGAGTGAATCAGAAGGACCACTCATGGGAGGGTCCCGCACGCATGCAAAGTTCCAAGAGATCTGTCAGGAGTTCTCTCCTAGGACAGTATTAGCGCCTGGATTAACTGTGGTTCTCTTGGAAAATAAGAGGAGAGGAAAGATGCATTCATTCAAAAGGGAGGTCCCCCTGTGAATTCATTAGTCTCACGAGGCAGGACAGGCAGCGAGGCCCCCTTGGCTGGGCCCTCCGCCCTCCGCCACACGCCTATGAAAACGGTAGATAAGGATTTCTCTAGGCAACCTCCGCGCCCCTCCAGTGGGAATGCCTTTGACTCAGAGCTCTGCTGCCGGTTATCTTCACATACAGAAGATGCCACAAACGGGTTAATTCACAACTTCTTTCTCATTTTTCCCTAAATTTCAGGCTTTTTCCTCTTGGCCTGTTCTCATTTCTTAAAACGGTATTTTTTTTGTCCCAAAGGGGATCTGCCTGAATGTACTTATGCTTTCTGTTCATTATTCAATTTTTTTTTTGTCTCTGCTCCAAAATTAAATTTTTGATGATGATGTAAGGACATTTTACCCTGTTTTACTCTGACTGTTTAAATGTAAGAGGAAAAATGACAGAACAGCCTCCTACAATTGTTAGGAATTTCTGCATCTCCTACTGTTTAGGATAGTCGCACAGAGGAAGCTTGGACTGGGCGTCCTCAGACGGCTGGACCACAGGCCTGACTGGTCCCTTGCCTCTGGGGCTAAGAACTGGGAGAGCCTTGTCTTGTAGAAGTCCAGTTTAGATGCAAGAAAGGCTTCTGAGTGTGTGTGAGTGTGCATGCGTGTATGAGAGTGTGACTGTGTATATGTGAAACAGTATGTGTATGTGTGGGTGCGTAAGTGTATATGTGCGTGTGAGTGTGTGTATCTGAGTGTGTGCATAAGTATGTGTGTGTATGTGTTGTGAATGTATGTCTGTGTATGTGAGACTATGGGTGTGGGTATCTGTGTGTGTGTATGTGTGATGTGTTTGTCTGTGTAGTGAGTGACTGTGTGTGAGAGCTTATATCTGTGCATGGGTGTGTATGTTATATGTCTGTGTGTATGAGCGTGTGTGGATATGAGTGTCTGTCTCTGTGTGTGTATGTGAGTATGTATGTACATGTGACTGTGTCTGTGTGAGAGTCTGTGTGTGTCTGTACTTGTGTTTAGGTGTGTGTGGTGGGGGTCTGTGTGTGTGAGTGTGTGCATGTGTGAGTGTGTGCATGTGACCATCTATGTGTGAGGGTCTGTCTCTGTGTAAAAGTGTGTGTGTGAGGATATGTCTTTGTGTGAGTCTGCAAGTGTGTGTGTGTGTGAGAGCATGTGTTTGTATGTGTGAGAATATGAGTGTGTGTGTGTATGTCTGTGTATAATGTGTGTCTGTGAGCGTGTGTCTGTGCATATGAGAGTGTGTCTTTGTGTGTCTGTGTATAAGTAAGTGTACGTGTCCGTGTGTGCAAAGGCATGGATCTGTGCGTCTGGAACTGCTTGTGTGTGTGAGTGTGGGTCTGTGAGTGTGAGTGTGTGTGTGTGGGCATGTATCAGAGTGTGGGGGAGTATGTGTGAGTGTGTGAGTCTGTGTCTGTGTGTGTCTGTGCCTGCGTGTGCACTGGGCCAAGCCACCAAATGCAATTCCCTACTCGTGCTTCCCTTTCTATCTGAGAGTGTGACTTCTCCATAATTCTCCGCATTTCGGTTGGGCTGGCGTCTGGCGGCGGCTTCCTCTTTCCCCGCATTCCTGTATTTCACTCCGGGCCCTGGTTCCTCTTCTAGGCTGTTACAATTCGGGCAGGAGGATGTGGACACCCAGTTACACTATGACACATGCCGCCGTGTCACAATCGTGCTCTGGGCCCTGCCTCCTGGCGGCCTCTGGATGGGGCAGTGGGAGGAGGAGGGTAGGTGGTATGGAGCGGGGCCAGAATGCAGAAGTTGGGGTCTCTGGAAACCCAAGGGCTGGCAAGAGCTGGGATGGTTTTCCTTAGAACCTGGAGTTTCCCATCTGCGGCCTAATTCCAGATGGGCCCGGGCCCCACAGGGCTGCAGGGGGCCGCAGGGGGCTGCAGGGGGGTGGGGTGGGGGTGCAGGGGGGCACAGGGGCCAGCTGTCTCTTCTGGCCCGAGTCCAGGCCCATGAGCCTGCTCCCCCCCAGACCACCCTGCTGGCCCCCAGCTTCCCCGTTTTTGTCTGCTGGGTGTGGGGTGTGGGGATAGCATCCTCCGCGTCTTCTCGGCCAGCCCCATTCCGACACCTGACCCCTGTTCCCACCACGGGACCCTCCGAGCAGGGGCTCGGACGTCATTCCAGCTTCTAGAGGCCTCGTCCCCCACGGCAGCCCCAGGGTCCGAGCGGTGGGGATGGCCACCCGCCACACATACCACCTCGTCTGCATGGATCGTCCCAGAGACCTCCCCCCGCCCCACTGCTCACTGTGAATGCTGCCCTTTGAGGAAGCCGGGCCCTGTGGCACCCAGCCCACCACGCTGCCCCCGAGGATGAGCACTTCCTCTCACCCCGCGCTTCCCGGAGGCAGGGCTGGGTTTCGTGTGTGGTGCCTGGAGTGTAAACCACTCCTGGGAGGCTGTGCGGTGTGACTCGATCAAGGGGCCTCATTTCATTAACTCACAAGCGGCTAGAATGGGGAGGCTGGCAAAGGTCGGCTTTGCCCGACCGAGACAACCAGAGGAATTCCAGGCGTCTCCCACCTGCGGCAAAATTCTCTTCCCATCACCTCCGTGTTGTTCGTCTTTCCAATCGGATGGGCATATGGGGCAGGCCTGGACGGACAAAGATGAGCTAAGGGGTGAAGAGCATGGGTTCAAGCCCCCGTTTCATCCCGTCCCAGCGGGAGGCCTGGGCCAGCTGACCTCTCGAGCCGTCTTTGTCTCCTTTGTCAGCTGGGGTCAGAGCGGCCTCGCGGGGCTCCTTCAAGAACGGGGCGCTGGTGTATGGAAAGCATCGCCCGTGGTGCTCAGCGCCCAGGGGCCACTCCCTGGCCACGTGCGGCCGGCTGCTGCTGGGGCCAGGCGGCCTGGACGCGGACCTTGCCTGCTTGGCATCACCCGGATTCTGGAGGGAAGAAGGCGCGGCCTGCCTGGTCCTTCTCCCGCACTTCCCAGTAGACAGCGTTGGACCGTGAAGCGACAGAGACTGGGGGAAGGAAGGAGAGAACCGCCCTCGTTTCAAAGAAACGGCGCCGGAGAGGACTGGACCGTCTGAGCTACTCGAGCCCTGAGGAGCCGCCGACATCTACTGGGGGAAAGCGTGATACTCGAAGGTTCTTCCCGAATGAGGTGCAGTCTTGACAGAGGTGCTGGGAAGCGGAGGACGTTGAGTCTTGAGTGAGTCCCAGTCGGAGGCCGTGGGCCCCGCAGCAGAGGCTCTGGTCCAGCGGGTGGGCGGCTCTGCTCGGGGGGCTTCCCGCCCATCCACCCAGATGTGCGGGGACAGGACAGCCATGGGATTCCAGTGTCACCTGGGAGGGGATGGAGATTTGCTGAGGCTGTGAGGGGCTCCCAAGCCCCAGAGCCTCTGGGAGGGGGACGGAGGCCGGGGGCAGGTCCTTCCAAAGCCCCTTCCTTCCATCATCCCATTCGGTGGTCCGAGCCCCAGCCCTGGAACCAGCCCTCGTAATGAGATCCCGGAGCTTCCTCGTGAGTGTTGACAAAACACCGTATGCTTAGCAGTTGGGAAGCCTAGAGCTAAGTTTGGAAATCACAAGAGAGAGAGAACAAGAAGGGGAAGGGGGGACGGGGGCCGGTTAAGGAATCCCTTAGGAGCATTTCGAGGTGAGCAGGTCGTTAACGGTGGTTCCGAAGAGCTCGACATAGCCGGGTGTCCCACAGCCTCGGTGTCAGCTGGGGACAGGGCAGTCCTGCCTTCGGTCGCAGTCCCTTGCCAGTTGAGAAAGGGAGGGAGCAGGAGACGTGTGACTTCCCAGCAGTGGGGGCCGGAGTCTGGCGCCCGGGCTCCTGTCTGGGCCGGCTCCCTGGGCTGGGGAGGGAAGGTGCCCCCAGGACTGCGGGGCTCATCTGGTGCTCAGAGCGAGGGGCTCCCGCCTCCCTGTCCCGTGTCGTCACGTTGCTGTCTCCGACCGTGAGAGGCCCGTGAGCCGCAGGCTCTCTCGCTTCGAGCCCCTTTCCTGAGCTGCCCTTCGGAGACACCTGCGCGGGAAGAGTGATGTCTGTGCCGTTTACACGTGGGCGCGCGTACACACACTCGCACGTGCGCGCTGGGGCGCGGGCCAGATGCACGCACCCCACCCGCACGCCTCCGCCCCCGCCCGCGGCCCGTCTTCCTCTGCGCAAGAGGAAGGTGTCTTGCACTTCCTGCTCTTTCCTGCCCACACCCCGAACCCCAGCTCACGGGCCCAGCCCCTGCCTGCCGCGTGTGCTTGTGGGGCAGGAGCAGGAAGAACGGGAAAGGCAGGCGTGAGGGCCTCCGGGCCCCTGCAGCCCGGGAAGGCAGCCGCAGGCCAGCTGCGGCCTCAGAGGACGGAGGAACTCAGTGAACACTTCCCTCAGGGATCAGTGTCCGTCCGAAGCCAGAGCGTCTGCTCCTGCCCCTCTGGGCTCAGGGACCCGGGGCCGGCACCCGCCCGGGCTCTTCTTCCTGACCCTGCTCGGCCTTTGCTGAGTCACGTTTGCTTGGAATTCCGGCAGGGTCTCCTCAGAGCTTCTGGAAGGGAGGGACAGCCGGGGAGCCACCCTCCGTGTGTCCTGGGGGAGATTACTTTATCTGTGGCCTCCCCGAAGCAGGGCCTGGGCTCCTGGAATCTTCGGGGCTTGACACGGTGCCAGCCGTGGGGAAGGGAGGGAATGGCCCAGAGCGAGCGTTTGCCCAGCCTGGACGGGAGCCGTGTCCGCTCTGCCCCTGTCCCCGGAGGCCGGGGACAGAGCTGGTTTTGTCATCCCCGGCCCTTCCCCACCTTCCAGGAGCACCGTCTCCCGGGCCTCCCCATGCGTCGCAGGCCCGCGCGGCCCCCACCCTCGAGAACCGGCAGGTGTAACAACGGGTTGCGATACTTCCTCTCCTCTTCCGTGCCGCATTTTGCCACACTCCCTTGCGCCTGGCAGCCAGGGCTCTCGGCCTGTTGTTTCAGTACAAATGTGCCTGCGGGAAAATCACTTCTGAGGCAGGAATGCAGCACCAACGGCTGCCGGTGCCTGGCTTCGCCGCGGCCCACGCTGCGGACGCCCGGGGTGCCGGCGAGCGGCGGGTCCCACGTCCCCTCCTCTGGGGGCTGGGAGTGAGCCCTGCCCCGTGCACAGGCAGAGCACGGCGCTGCCCGTGCAGGGGCTGCTGGCAAGGTGGCCCTGCCCTCCCAGCCATGGGCCACGGACATACCCGGGCGGCCACCCCTGCCCAGAGCCACCGTCACTTTGTAGAATGTCCCTCCTTTGCTGTTGGCGCCTGTGTGCCCCAGCACGAATGCCCCTCCCTGGGACGAGATGTGGAATGGAGGAGGACACGCACGCTGTCCCTTCTGCCCAGGGCTTCACCCGGGTCATCCAACCCCCGCCCCCTGTCCCCCACCTCCCGGTGCATGACAGGACCTCGCCCTGTCTTGTCCATTTCTCCAGCCAACTTCATTGCCTCCAGGCCTGATTCGGTGTTTGCAAACGTCCCTTCTCTCTTTTTAAAGCTTGAATTACGCTCTGTCCCTCTGTTTTTATTACTGATTTTAGTATCATTCCCCGTGTTCTCCCTCGCATGACTTCTTTAGATGTGCAGGGGTTGGGAGGTGCATTTCTAAAAATCTCGACTTGCTACTTCTGTACGCTTGTGATCTGTAGTACAGGCAAATGTTACTTTTACCCCCCACCCAAAAAAAGTAATTTTTTATTAATTAAAAAAAAAATGAAAGAGAAGAAGGACATTAAGAGTCAGAAACTATGCCTCACGCTATTCTTTAATCTGCAGGATGTCTCACCCCAAGTTGTGATGAACTGGGGGGAGGGGGGTGACAGGTGGCCACAAATGACACCAAAGCAGTGACTTTCAAGGATAATCCCATAAATAGAATCATCACTTTTCAACCTGCTGTTTTCTTACTTGCACCTTCAGAAGGAAACTCTTCACTTACTGTCCTTTCTTTTCTAAATTCCCTCTCTAAATTTCCCTTTCTCAATAAAGTTCTGTACCTCAGAACTTTTGCTCTGCCCCTTAGTTCACTGTGAGACCTGACAAGGGGACTAATAAAACAGACAAAAATAGGGTAGGTGCCCAGCTGCTGCTTGAGAGAGAGAGGGCCGGAATGGGGTTTTCGTCTGTTCCCCGGGCTCTCGCTGAGCCCTGCGCCCTGTCTGTTCTGGAAGGCAGATCTGACAGCTGGAGTTTGAAGTGAAGCAAAGTTGACCTTAGCCATCTTTGTCAAAGCCCAGTTCAAGCAACCAAAATTGTCGCACGCCCTTGGCGGGTCGCCTGAAACCCCATCAGCGTAATTCCCGAATGGAGGGGAGCACCAAGCAGGAATATTTGGGGCCAAAGGCCTGCATGGACCCAGGGGTCATGGTGCCAACAGCAGTTTCCCCGAGGATGTGTCTTGGCTTGTCACAGCCCGTGATCCCACAAAGCATTCTCCCCGGGGTTTCCCCCCAATTTAGAAAATTCAGTTAATGTTAGTGGGCTGTAGCTGAGCCCGTAGACCCTGAGGTCTTTGTTGATAGGGTGGGTGTTTATCTGTCTGTGCTTTTTCCATTAAGGAAAAAAAAAAGTTTCAGCGCACCAAGGGCCTGAGTCTTCACGTAAACCTGACGAGGATAGACGCGACTATTCTCACGTGGGGGGCAGGAAACAGGCTCAGAGTGGGTGGCCCTGGGCCACTCAGTCCACACAGCTGAGGGGGTGTGGAGCCGAATGCCAAACACGCCTCGACCCAGAACTTGCTGCACCCCACTCTTCAGAAGCTCCCCTGTCTTCCCGTAAGGGGACGAGACACAGGCCAGGGGCCCCATTCAGACTGAAGGCCAGTCCGTGTGTGCTCAGTGTAGACGGACTGCGGTCAGGTCCCGCCCTGAGTGGAAACCAGCAAGAGGGATTCTCCCTGTTCCTAACGAGCTCCACAAGCACCCCGTTTCTTGGGAGCCTCAGTGTCTGCCAACGGAGGAAATTCAAGTCTTTCTGCTGCGTATTTTGCAACCCCGCGTTGGATGTGAATGAGCTTCTGAAAACGTTCAGACTCGACCGGTGTCTTCGGAGAGTAGTAGGAAAGGCTGTAGACGCAGCAGTTGCATCCTGCGCACCTCGCGTGTTCTGGGCAATGCGCGGGAGGAGGGGAAGGGGGAGGAGGGAAGCCAGCACACGTGGCCTCTTCCGCTGAGCACAGAATTGGGCTCTGGACCACATCAAGTCCAGAACTGGGCACGTGCCACAAGCATTCTGGGCTGGAGATGGCCCGGGAGAGAGCTGGCTTTGGGGTGGGCATCATGAGGATGGGAGAGGGGAGGAGGGATATCCAGCCCTGTGGAACGTGGGGATGGCCAGGGCTCCAGCAGGTGACCGTGTTCCTACGGGGGCAGAGGCTTTGTTAGGAAAGAATGATCTGCACAGCTGAATGAAAGCTGCAGGGTATAAGGGGCACTCCGTGAATTTGCTTTTTCTTACATTCTTCCGTAAAGCTCATGCACTTATTATCCGAGGCAGATGACCTGCTGAGAAGGTCACCGTCCTTGCAGACCAGTCCTGGAGGGACTCAGACCCAGGTCTTGTGGTCTGGGGCTCCCAGTAACAGTGCCGGCCAGTGGACATGGACTGAGGGAGGCAGCCTTTGGCGTGACCATCTTAGAGCGGGGGGCAAGACCAATGAAAGGTAGCCCGAAGGCACGGTCCACAGGATGTGTCCCCACCAGTGTGCCAGGGGGCGGGGGCGGCCAGGAAGCCCTGGCAGGATGTGGCGCGGGCCGAGGCAGCCTCGGCCGGGTGGCGGGGTTGGGGAGCGAGGTGACTGGAAAGCAGGAAGCTCGAGAAGGTCTGTCGGATCAGAAGTCGGCTGTGGGAGTCCAGGGTGGAGGGGGGGACCCGGACGGGTTCGAGCTCCGGGAATCCAGATACAAGTCCCATTGGTGCAGGTGGGACGGAGGAAGGACGGTGGGTCTGGAGCACGAGCTGGAGCTCAGATCAGGGTGATTCGGGTGGTGACAGAGCCCAGGTGAGTCCCCACAGCTGGGGGCCCTGGCATGCGTCCGCTGCCTGTTTCTACAAACACTTTGTGCGCCCCTCAGTGCGTGGCGTTCGGCTGGGGCCGTGCACAGTACTGGGCTGAGGGAGACACCGTAACCTGCACACCAGGGCCCCCGGAGCCTGGAAAGGAGCTGGGGTGAGAAGCTCAGTGTGTCCTGGAAGGAGCAGCTTAGCACTGACTCAGTGCAGGTACGACAGCTGACACCAGCGCTCCCCGGCTCTGCGTCTGGGGGTCAGTCTCTAAACTTGCCTCTCCGAGGACTCGGAGCAGCAACGCCCCCCTGGAAGGAGCCATCGGGAGACATTTACTGGCACTGTCCTCCCCGGGCAATGTCGAGGATGGGTTAAGAGCAAGTAGCCACCCCAGGAATGTGTAGGTTTGGGAGAATTCCACGAGAAGCTGGATTTGCAGATTAACCATGCAGGTTAACGCGTTCCCTAGCAGGAGTGCAGGCACGGCGTTTGCGCTCTGGCGAGGGTCACCCGGTCCCGTCCTTGGCCTTGCTTTACTGTCCCGATCAGGGGACCTTGTCGCCGGCCCCTGGGCAGGGTTCGGGGGCCAGTCGTGAAATGGCAAACCTGTAAGCCTTGAAAGCTCCCTGCAGACTGTCCTTACAGGAGTTAACAGGACCCTCATGATCTGACCAGGCCCAACAGGCTCATGTGATCTGAAGACTGTGTATAAAAATCAGACCCCAGCGTATTTCTAACTTCTCCTAACCACGCATCTATACATGTGGACTCTCCCCAGAAAACCGTCAGTATCCTTCTTTGACTCGAAAGCGGAGCAGACTTCCTCCTCCTGTTTTGAGAGTCTCCGGTCTGTTTTCATGTCTCCCTCAGGGGGACGACAGCGTGAGAGACTCACGTGCACGACCGAATGCAAACGGACAAGTGCGGTTTGTGGGCATGTCATCCTTTTTCCAGAATGTTCTTCAAGGGGGCGGTCTGAATAGAACTCAGAATCTGAGCCACTGACATCGTTGTCTTTGATGATGTTTGTGGCAATTTGGCCCACAAAAATTCCTACCCAAGGAGCTAGATTTGTCCTTGAGAAGAACGACGCATTTTGTGGTGTTCGGGAAACTTAAGATCTATTGAAACCTTTTCTATCTGTACCCTTTTGTAAAACCATGGCATGAAATTTGGGGTGGGATGGACTAAAGGACGGAACACAAGCCTGAAAGCCCCTCACGGAAGCATCACTTCCCTGCTCCCTCGGGGCGGCGTCCAGTCCCAGCGAGAGGAGCTGCTTTGCCTTGAGTCTCAGGCTTACGGGCAGGATTGTGCTAAGGGACAGGCGGGTCTGCACCTGCAAACCTCTCCTCACACGAGCATGAGGAAGGGTTCCGTGGCCCACCCGAGGGCTCACCGGAAGCACGTGAGCAGCGTCGGATGGCGCGAGCCCTGGGGCAGCGGGCTCAGGGCGAGATGGGGACTCGTGAGACACTGTGCCGGCTCACCCAGTGTCCCAGGGGACCCGCATGAGCTGGGGCAGGGATAGCCAGGGGCCACGCTTTCTAACTCGCTGGCGGCTAAGTCCTCTCCTCTTGTGGGGGATCGCATCTCACCTCATCTGTTGGTAAACACGTCGTGGCCCCCGTGCGGGAGGGAGCGTGCGTGCAGCGTCACTAACACCCTCCTGATGCCTTTGAAGCACCATGACAGGGAAACCCGGCTCCTCAGAGGCCCCTCCTGCACGGGGAGGGTGTGCGTTTGGAACACTGACCAGCAGGTTGAACCTGCCCATGCTAACCACCAGGAGGACAAATTCCAGAACTTTCTGGGAGCCCCAGTCTCCTCCCTGGTAAACTGGTGATCGTTCCTGCTTCTGGGACCACGGAGAAGACTGAAGGCAGCTTATGGAAAGTTCTTCGCAAATACCTGGCATTTACAGACTCCCTGTGAATGCCTTCCAGGAGACGAAAGTAGAAAAAAGGAGGACCAGACAGGAAGTACTGGACAGGGCCAGACAGAACTGGATTGGACAGGACCTGACCAGACAGAACCAGCCAGGACAGGACCAGATAGAATAGGATGGAATAGGTGGCTCAGTGGGTTAAAGCCTCTGCCTTTGGCTCAGGTCATGATCCCAGGGTCCTGGGATCGAGCCCCACATCGGGCTCTCTGCTCAGCAGCGAGCCTGCTTCCCTTCCTCTCTCTCTGCCTGCCTCTCTGCCTACCTATGATCTCTGTCTGTCAAATTAAATAAAATCTAAAAAAAAAAAAAAAAAAAGAATAGGATGGAATAGGACCAGACCGGATAGGATAAGACAGAACTGGACGGAGCTGGACAGGACAGGACCACAGAACTGGACAGGACAGAAGCAGACTCAACTGGACAGGATAGGACCAGACAGGACAGGACCAGATAGGACAGCACCAGACCCGATCAGACAGGACAGAAATAGACAGAACTGGACAGGACAGGACCAGATAGGTTGGGATGGCACCGGACTGGACAGAACTGGACAGGACCTGACAGGATAGGACAGGACCAGAAGGAACCACACAGGACAGAAGTAGATGAAACTGGATAGAACAGAATAGAGTGAGTTTCACGTTTTTCTGTTGGGTGTAATTACCGTCCGAAAGAATGCCCTGTTCTTCCAAACTGAGAATTTGGTTGTGCATGAATGGGGGGGGCGGGGCACGAGCAAGACTGAGTCCTACCAGCGCAGCTTTCTTAAGGGAAAGTAGGACAACCCTGTAGCTACAGCCGAGTTTGGTTTTTTAAGCTTTTTGTCGATTCCAGGGAATCAAAGATGAAGGACAAAACTCAAAAAGTTTGAATTATAGTAGGCATGGAATGGATCCTCTTGAGAACGATGAACACTTAATGTCTAGTGAGGTGCTGTGAGGGAGTTCTGTATTTCAGGGCTTGGATGACCCAAAGCCCTACATAAGTCTCTCTTTTCCACCATCAGACAGTCTGTAGATAGCCTATCTTTCAAGTCCCTTTGCTCCTGTACCTGTATGTTCCTGGTGACCGTGCACACCTCTCACCACCATCACGGGACGCACAAGCTGTGGCCTGTGGAGCTGAGGGGACATCCAGGAAAACTGACCTTCCCGTCCTATCTGAGCAGCATCTCAGGGCATGGGGCAGTATCTGATGAAAAATTCAATCAGAGTCTCAGATCACGTATTGTAATGCCCCCATTTTTAAAAGGCGAGTCTTTGCCTTTACTCCGATCATCTGCGATGGGCGCACCCCCGTGCACAGAGAGACTGGGGTTGGAAAGATTGACCTGAAGGGTCAGAGCTCAGTGCAAAGCTCACTGTAAAACTGGCGTCATTTCACGGGGCGGCTGCAGACACTGAGCACAGGTGCGCCTGGGCAAGCCGCCGCGGACCTGCCTGTTGGATGGGACGCAGGATAGTGACTGTCTGTGTTAGATTCAGACTGTCAAGGGGCAGCGTCAGTAAGGAAGACTGAGGGTTTGTCGGGAAATAATTAAGGTGGTCACTTCAAGGAAAAGCTTTGCCCCGTATCCCAATATTTTAATAAATGTTTCCTGGGACAATAGGGAGGGTCTGTAGTCAGATAAGTCTGTCTCCTGCAAGACACTGTGCGGTCTTTCCTCTGCTAATCCGGCGGGTGACCCAGCAAGTTTAATCTAGCAGCTTCGTGGGGCTCACAACTCCCGATGGACGTTGGGATGCCGCCATTGGAGAGAAAACTGCGTCTATGTGTCCGCACACGTCTGCACGTGTGCTCCGTGTGTGCGCGTGGGTGGCGTCTGCTAACCCTTCAGACACAGACACTCGGTGGGAAGCTCTGACCTATAAAAACAGAACAAGAACTTGAAGATTTGAGGCACTGATAACATTTATGAAAGCAGCTGATAAGGAATACCCACAGAAATTGATAGCTCTTTTTGAGGTAGGGGAAGACACTAATTTTCCCCCGCCCGATGTGCCGTGTGACATTTCTCATTTTCTATGAACACTTTCTAAGAAAAGTTGAAAAGATGAATGAAGGGCGTTCAGCCCAGCGAGAAACACACGGCTTTTGTGAAGATACGTGCTCTCCCGGACGTGATGCTCAGGTCTGGGGTCCGTGTGTACCGATTCGGCTGAGAAGTTCCTCGTGGTTCTAGGATGTGTTCTTGGTTGCAACCCCCAAGAAGCGTAGCATAGCGGGGGTGGTAGATAATGTGCGGGAGCTCAGAAATCTGGAGTCACAGCCCTGTTTCTGAGCATCTCTGGGTTACCTTTCAGGTACCTGTACGAAGGCTGAGCGTAGCAGATTAGTAGTTAACTAATGGTTTTGAGCAATAATACCTCTTTTATTAAAAAAGAATAACCTTTCTTTTAAATGCTTACTGTGTCTCATGAACATTATCAAAAGCCAGCTCTCTTTTCTCCTTCTTTATTGCAGTTGTATATGGGGCCGATGGCTTTAGGGACTTTCATGCACTAATTCCCAAATCTTTCTCTCGTAAGTATATGCCTTGCTTCCAGAAAACAGAAACATGTATTCATTTCATACCCAGTTTCCATCGTGCAAATATTGTAAATGCATGATTCTTTATCACCCGCCTTCATACTTGAAAAAATGAGGTAAATATCGCCCGTCCCGTTCATTACACATCTGTCATCTGGGGCATCACTGATACGAGAAGGTGCATATGTAACATGTCAGACCATTGGAAGATTAGACCGTGGGCCACGCCTTCTGGTGGAGTAATGGGGGCAGAAGGAACACTAGAATTGAATTGTTATTCCGCTAATGCTAGTCCACAGTTCTGCCATTAACGTGACGAGTATCTCCTTTCGAGTGAGTATGATGATAAAATGGCCAGACTTCCTGTCGCCATGAAACCGCCCAACGTGTGTGCACGATGACTTCTACAAGTCTGTGGGACCAGAGGAAGAGACAGCCTCTCCCTCCGTTGCTCTGAACTATTAATTTCAGAACCGAGAAGAGAAACATCGCAGGGCTTTGGGGCCGTTAGTCTGCGGTGCAGTGCCTCGCTGCCCAAGCAGACACACTTAGTATTCTGTGTCCTCAGAACAGTCCTGCTCTGAGCTGTTAAACCAAAAGCAGATGTTAATTTCATTTTTAGGTATTGAGAGATGATAAACCATAGATAGAACAGGGCAGCAACTTTGAGGGAGTATTTTAAGGAATGGAGTGTGCTTTTTAAAAATGCTTTAAAAATATTTAAAGTAGCCCAGGTTGGTCCCCTACCCCCTTAGGAGCAAAGCCTTTAAAGCCTACATTAGTAAATTCTCTCCTCTTGCAAAGCAACATCAGCAAACAGGGCGTGCTTGTTAATACTGGAACTGTTTCGGATCTAGGTGCAATCCAAAAGGTGTCAGTAATGGTAAAGGTAAGTTCTTGACATCTTGGTCATCAAAACTCTTTGCTATCTAAAGGATTTGGCAACAGCCCAGACTGGAAATGGACTGCTTTCCCAGGATATAAAAGTTATCGAGATTTTTCTCTTACTAATCCTCCTTCGATTCAACTTGAAAACAATAGCTTGGGGTTTATTTTTGGGAGATACGGATGTATGTATATGCGTTTCTGCGTGTATATAGAGAGGTGTGTGCACTCCTATGGTGATAGCAGACACGGAGGCATTAGGACAGAGAAGTCACGTTAATGTTGAGATGGACAGTGAGATTGCTGAAATGTCGAGACGTCAAATGCACTTAAGAGTAAGAAAATTCTTCCTGAGACGGTGTCACTAAATCTGAGGGAGGTTCGGGGGCAAGCATGTTGGGAAGTACTCGTGGCAAGATACATGCCACTTGGAGATTTCATAAGGTAGATGATGCATGTTTGATATATGCTTGTCTATATACTTATGCAAATGAATCACAAGGTGCTCCTATCTCTCTCTTTCTTCCCCGCCCCATATCACGCCCTCAGGCCCTCAGACTGTAAACTTCCTCCCCCTCCCCCGCGCAGGTGGCTGAGGACCTGAGGACGCCCCCTCCCCCCCCCTCCCCGCAGCAACCCAGCTGTCCTGGGCCAACATCGCCACCTGGTGGGCAAGGCGGAGAACGGCTCTGCTTGCCCGGCCTCGCCTCTTTGTTTTCCTTCTGGAAAATTAAAACTATAACCCGTTGGACCCCCCACTACCTTCTCTATCCCAGTTTGTTTCCCAGTTACCTGAGGAAGATGTAAATGTGCTTGTAAATCATGGCACTGTCAGACTCCTCTTCTCTGTCCCTGACTTCATGTCATTTAAAGGCCTAAAGTATCAAATAAGGATAAAAATGTGCCTAATCGTGCATCTTGTGACAAGAAAAATACCACTACATGTTACTGGGGTTTTGGGGGAGATGGTGGTGGTGTTGGCTGTGGAGCCCGACACGGGTCTTGAACTCATGACCTTGAGACCATGACATGAGCCAAAACCAAAAGTCGGACACTTAATGGACTGAGCCGCCCAAACACTCCAAAACCTCTATATTTTAAATGATGAAAGTTATAACAAGTGGTTTTCTTAGCTTAAAAATCCTTAAACGTTCTCCTAAATCTCTTAGCGGCCACACACACACACACACAAAACTATATATTTCCTCTTCGTCTCAAATTTTAATTACGCTCATTCAAGGTCTCTTGTAAATATTTTTACTCCCTTTGCATTTTGCTTGCTAGTCACAGGTGGCAGGAGTATTTCTGTCTCCCATTTTGTTTTTGTTGTTGTTCATTTAAATTACGGAGCGCCTGAGGCTCACGTGGCCTAAATGCAGACCACGGGGACGATTTCGGAATCTCTTCTCCGTGGAGAAGCCCAGTGTGCGGACCGAACATTTACCTTACCAGTAAACAGAAAGACACATTCCAGAAGGTCAGGGAAAACAGGGAGGAATCACAGCCCACTTGTCGGGGGGGGGGGGCTGGCAGGGCACATTTTATCTGTGCATTAAAATGTTTGAATCATTCATGAGTCTGCACAAGGCTGGCAGCAGGCAGAGCCCTCCTGGCCGCGTTGACTCCTGTCCCTGGATTCTGCAGACTGTCTAGTGCTGAACTGCTGCATGAGCTGACGTCCACCCAGCCTTAAGGGTCTGGGGTCTGCCTTCGCTCTGCTGCATTACTAACACCATAGAAGGTCTCTAAGTTATGTCACGATATTTCAATTTTTCCTAATGTAAGACAGCATCTGAGAAGGAAAGTAGCTTTGGACTCAAGATCTGAAGACATCCGCTCTTAATAGAGGCCACGTTTATTGAATAATAAAATCGGGCCCCTCTCCACGCGCTCTCGGGGGTCAGCGGAAGAGCCGCAGGGTAGGCCTGAGCCGGCGCACTCTGGGGTAGAGACGTGCGTGAGTCCCACCTCGTGTTCTGCATTTAATCAGTTCAATCCAGGGCGGTGCTCAGTTCGACGTTTTACTAAGTGGTGGGGGGGTAGAGTTGCAAAATATTTATGAGTGTAATCCCCACACTGAGGGAGAGCCTAGCATTTCACCGACAGCATCGCGCACCTGAGCCATTCCGGCTCGGAGACGGCGGGGCGAGTGAGGGGTTCAGGAGTCCAGGGAAAGGAGGGCACGTCAGCACGAACCCCGGTTAGCTCAGAGACAGCGTCCGAGGGGCGGACCAAACAACCATAAACACAAACAAGGGGAGACCGTCTGTCTCATGGAAGGGACTGGAAGGAGACCAGTTCTGAGGGACAGGGGGACTCGTCCTGTTCCATTTGACTCTTCTCAAGGGACCAGAGTAGGAAGGAGCCTTGCCTCCTACTTGGCTGGGCTCCTGGCCAGCAGGCGGATGGCTTAAGTCAATGCCCGTCATCTGTCCTGAACTCTTCATTTATTGAAGCAACTGCTGGTGCCTTTGACTTCCGCGGGTTGTGGAATTCAAACAGAACCCAGTGGTCGGACGGGCCTCCCCAGTCCTCCGTCACATGTGTACGCGGACATGCGGGGGGTGAACCACCCAGGTGCCCACTCTGCTCCGTGAGCGAGAGGCTGCCTGCCCAGCCACAGAAGGAGCCCCCCACCCAGGCACCCCGATACCCCCTCTGCTGGTCCCACACCACCCAGACCGCCCACTCTCCTGTTCAGCCTCAGTCTCCCTGCCCGCGAGTTGTTTGTCCGAGCTGGTCCACCCCCATGAAAGCCCCCAGTGTGATCAGCCCCCACTGACTTCCTTCCTTATGACCGGTTCAGGCTGGGCTCATGCTTTTTTTTTTTTTTTTTTTAAAGATTTTATTTATTTATTTGGCAGAGAGAGATCACAAGCAGGCAGAGAGGCAGGCAGAGAGAGGAGGAAGCAGGCTCCCTGCTGAGCAGAGAGCCCGATGCGGGGCTTGATCCCAGGACCCTGAGATCATGACCTGAGCTGAAGGCAGAGGCCTTAACCCACTGAGCCACCCAGGCGCCCTTGGGCTCATCCTTTTAAAGGAGGTGCACACAGGGCCAGGCCCCAGGGCCAGCGGCTCGTATCCCCCCGTGCAGGATCCTCAGACTGCATCTTCTGCATCTTCTGCATCTTCTGCATCTTCTGCATCTTCTGCTTCTCCTTTTTCCAGCCACATCACTAACTGAGCCATGACCCCCCAAACCTTGTTCACACGTAGATAAGTGGAGCCGACACCTCCCCCATCCCGAGTTTGTGTTTTTTTTAAAGGCGTGTTTTTATTTAAGGGGACTGGACGTTTGTATCCAGTAGATCACAATTTTGAGACCGGCGTTCGTGACTTATTACGATAGGTTTGTGTCCTGAAACCCTGTTGCCTGTTTTCTCCTCTTAGCAGAGGGGACGCCCCGTTTTCAAGGACACCCTCCTCGGCCGGCGTCTTCCGTGTGGCCAGCACCCCTCTGCATTTGTCCACAGAGACAGGAATGCTGGGGATTCTCCCTCTCCCTCTGCCCCTCACCCCCACTCTTTCTCAAATAAATAAATCTTTAAAAAAAGAAAAGAAAAGCTAAGAATGCTTTCTGCCCATATTGAGAGAGCTGTCGCTGGTGCTTGACTCTGGTGTGCCCATGGGGACAGCATTGCCCACTGTGATCCCGGGCCCCTCCCTGTCATCCTTTTTCCCTCGGTCCCTACAGACCTCCCCTGCCCTGATGTGGCCTGGAATCTGTCCCCAAAGTGCGAGCAAGCTCCCAGCCCTCAATCTCTCAGGGTCCGCTCTCCGGCTCCGACCTGGAGCTGTGGCTGGAGGCTGCTCCCAGGGGCACCTGTCGCGCTCCTGTCAGTCGTGGTCGCCCGACCTTCCCCCCGTGAACTCGGGTGTCAGCTGCGCTCTCTCCTTCAGAGACCCGCAGTGTCACGGCACCCCGAACTCCGGTCTGTGCGCTTTGCCTCTTCGGGCACTGACCAGATTGACCTCAGACTGTACCTGGGCCCTGCAGAGTCACGGGGTCCCTTCTCCTAGGCTCTCGTGCCTTTGGAACCTCCTGTTTTCGTTCTGTTATTAGTTCTCGACTATCCCCTGGCATCATAGCAATGAGAAAGTCAGAGTATGATGGGAATCAGGTCTGGTTTGAGGGCTTCTGTAGTGCGTAAGGGGACACCGTGCTGTGCCCCTGCCCCCGCGGGCCACCCTCGGCTCCTTTCTTCCTGATGCAGCTTGGCCCCCCTGCTGGGGGCCTGCTGTGGCTCTTGTCACCCTTAAAGTCGCCCTGCTGCTTGCCCACCCTCCTGCCCCTCACCAGGAAGGGCCCACACCGTCACCAGCAGCGCACAGACACAGCGCACGGCGGGGCCGCAGCCGTTCCCACCTGCCTTACCCCTGTGGTGGTTTCAGGCAAGGGTTCGTTCTCTCCATGTCCCCACACCTCTCCAGCCGCAGGTGCGCGGACCTACACCTGTGGTCAGCGCCACTGTCGGAAGAACCTCTCACGCCCATGATCATGGGCCCCGCCTGCCCTCCAAACCCCCCGGTCTTGTTTGATAAAAGAAACAAGCCACCAACCAGATGATTACAAATAATCCCAGCTGAAGGCATTCAGAAGCCCTTGCAACTGGACGGGCCTGTTTCCAGAGCATTCTAGCGCAGAGCCCGGTGCTAAGGAGACCCTGGAGAATGAGATTGCCCCTGGAGAGGTACAGGGCGCGTACCTAGGAATACAGACTCCAGAGAGCTCCAAGGCCAGAAAGCCTGATGGCACCCCCACCACCTGGCCTGTCTCGTGTCCTGTAGTCCCCGTGTCAGTGGGACCTGGTCCCTTTCTCTGGTAGCCGGGAGAGATCAGGACCCTCTGGGGTGCTCTGGGGGGTCCAATCTTTGGGACATACTAGGAAAGTACAGGTTTCTTTCTGGATGTGACACTGGGATCTAATGAGGGGAGATACTCCGTCCTGGGCTCTGGCCCGTGTGCCAACTCACCATCCCATTTACTTATTTATTTGTCTCCCTGGAGAGCTAAAGGAAAATCTTGGTCGTCCAGCAGCTAGGAATGCGGGTGCTAGGGCCAGGCTGCTCGCTCGACCTCTTAGGTCTGCCCTTGCTGTGTGACCTTCTTGTGTGGTTCAACCTCTCTGTGCCCGAGCTTCCACCGGGACGCAGGATGACAGCATGACCCCCCTCAGCGGGTCCCTGTGAGAGCTAAGTGCCCCAGGGCAAGTAAAGTGCCGTGCGTCTGGCACAGACTTCGTGTTTCAGATGTCACGGGTGGCGGCCCCTCCCCACGTGGCCCACCTAGGGCCCGTCCTAAGCTGACTCCTCATCGACCTTTCACTGCGTCCCCACAGCACCCCTGGCCGGCCACCGCCACTCCTTCCGGCCTTGACAGGTGTGAGAACCCAAACCAGGGAAGGTGTGTGACTTGCCCCCAAGATCTCAGTGCTCCGAGCGGGCGGAGCGGACATTCCCAGGCACGAGTGTCGGGCTTCAGAGCGTGGACTCTTGGCTTTTATCATCGAAGCGTTGCATAAAGGAGGGTTACTAACTAGGTTGATTACTTAAAACCGTGGTCTCAGACGTGCCCCTACGTCGGAATCCCCCGGGGTGGGGGGTGGCGCTCATGACAACACCGGGCGCTGGGCCCACCCCCAGAGCTTCCGGCTCGGCGCAACTGGGGCTGCCCAGAGAATTTGCTCCTCTGACAAGTTCTCGGTGGATGCTGACGCTGCTGGTCCACGGACCAAGCCTGGAGACCCACAGATTGCAAATGTCGATCAGAGATCTCCTAGTCCCGATTACCGTCTAGGTCACTGTTTCTTGTACTCGGCAAGATGTACTCCTTAATCTATAAAGGCCATGTGAGAAGTGCTAGCGCTCGGGGTCATTGTCATCTCTCCTCCGGTTATGGGGTGGGACTCATCGGTTCATCACCAGGCTGTGTTTCAGAAGGATGCGCATGAAATGTCTCTGATTTTCCTTACCAACAAAGCTCTGCAAATAGCACCCGTCACTGCCCTCGATGTGACTTTAACGGAATCAGCAATGCAGAGCCAGCAGGAGTCGGTCTGCTCCTTAATGCCAGCCCTTGGCCCTCACGCATGGGGCTGGCCCCTTGAGATGCTAACGAGATGTGTCACCTCCACAGACGCTGCCATCCACCCTTCAGCAGCTCGAAATCCTGTAGGAAATCGTGGCTGCACTCCGGGGCACACCTCTGTTATCCTGAGGTGCTAAAAAAGGAGATAGGAGATCATGTACCAAAGAAACAAACCATCAGAAATCCTGCGGAAGCCGTTCGGGAGTCCGTGGCCAGAAACGGGAGCGTGAGCTCTTGCTGAGTTTGTCCCAGAGTGTATTAACCCATGGAACAGGGAAAGGTCGCCTGACGAGGAGGAGCAGCTTTTCAGGCTTGACCATCACTTAGGAGGGAGGTGGCCCCAGGCGGGAGCACCTCGCGTCGTCGGTACCCACCTGCCCGAGAGCCCAGCTCAGGGCTGCCGTTGCGGTCGACAAGCCGCTGAGAACCTTCTCCGCCTCGATGTGCTGTCTTTTTGCTGCTGTGTTGTTCTGTTTTTTTTTTGCGATGACACTGAGTGGCCCCTGTATTGTGTCTTTCAGCCAGTAATGTTAAAGTAGAGGCTCAGAGTGATGAAGAGAATGCGCGTGCCTGTGAGCTGAATGGGGAAGAATGTGCGGAGGATTTACGAGTGCTTGATGCCGCGGGAGAGAAAATGAATGGCTCCCACGGTGGCCAAGGCAGCAGAGCTTTGTCGGGAGCTGGAGGCATTCGACTTCCTAACGGCAAACTAAAGTGTGATGTCTGTGGGATAATTTGCATCGGCCCCAATGTGCTCATGGTCCACAAGCGAAGCCACACTGGTAAGGCCTGGCGCAGTTCCTCCTTTGGTAGCCTGGAAAGGTCCTCGGGTGTAGCAGAAAGAGAGCGATGCCCCGTCTCTCAGCACTGGTTCCCGCAGCACGGGTAGCCTTGTTCTTAAGGAGCAGCCGCGAGAGGGACTTTAAACACGCACTTGTTCACACCTAGACGTAAAGCCATCGGATGGGGAACGTCCACAGCCTCCCCAGTGCGGTCAAGGGTCTGGGATCTCGCCTCCCGCTAACGCAGCAGCTGTGTGGTTAGTGCCCCTGTAACCTCCCCCTCCACCCCAAAAAACAACAACAAGATGAAACCAAACAAAAAGAGAGGGAGCCGCTCACATGCGCTCTTCCAGGTTTCCCTTGAGAAACTGGGAGTAAAATGTGCCCTTTTGAAATCCAGGCTCCCAGAGCTCGGTTTTTAGAAACGTGAGGGAGCCGTGGAAAAGTGCTGCATGTCCCCAAGTCCAGCTCAGTTTCCCGGCGGTGTCCCTGCCAACAGGTGAGCCTCAGGACAAGATTGCTGATTGCCACTCAGTGTCCATCTCCCACGGGGACAGAAACTCCCATCGGAGCCTCTGTCTGTTGGAGGGTCTGGAAGCCTCAGAGAAGGAGGTTTCCTGTGTCCAAACAGGAAGGGACGAGGACAGTGTAGCGTCCCACGGCTGTGCCCAAGCTCCCGGGGAGTGGGGGGGGGGGATAGTTCTACCCCTTCTTGTGCTTGGCCGTGGGAGACGATCGGTCCCATACCTTCCCACCAGGACGGTGGAGTCACCTTGAATGACCTCAGACAGTCTTCAAGACATGAATGGGGCCACGTGCTACCTTTAGCTGTACGCAGGAGGTGTCCTCCGCATTGAAGAGAACTTCACTCTTTTCCCCTGAAGGTGTGCAAAACGCAATAAAGTCACCACCTCTAGTGGCCACGGAAAGTGTAAACATAAAACGGAGGAACCCCGAGTCTTGGCTGCCTGGGGGCTTACTTCGGTGGGTCACCACGACATCCGCTGCTGCCACCACTGTCTGCAAGGGATTAAAAAAGGGAGGGGGGCTGAAATCCTTAGTCTGGGGCACAGCAGATTTTAAAAGATAACTTAAGGAAGTAGGAAGAAGACTTGAAAATCACAGCCTCATGGGAATCTTCCCCAGGGCCAAATAAATCCATGATTATCAGAAATTAAGCAGGAATTCAGGAAAACCTTTGAGCGGAACAGCTGTCTTGTCAGGACACACGGGCTTTGGTGGAGCTGTGACTTTTCCATCGGAATCGGGACAGTCTCCAAAATGACGTCTTCCACTTGTAAGACATCTGGAGAATCCCAAAACCCGTTTACTTTGGGAAAACGTGCGTTTTCAGTAAAAACGTAACTTCTAAAATTAAGCAAACTTTGCTTTCCCTGATGCGTCCCTTCATCTTGCAATTATCCCGTGAAACAGACCCTTCATAGGGAGGCCTAAGTCAAGCTTGGGTGAGAGTAGTCAGGCCCTCCCCTTTTGTAATGACTTGGAAATTAAAGCGAAGGTAAGTTACTTCGTGATGGACACCTAACAGAATACGCCGGCACCCGTGTTAATACATTCCTGATGGAGGAAGAGACCTCACAAATGAATGACTTTCCTTGCTAATTCATGTAAAGCCCGACTGTACTGTGAAAATTCGCTTAAATAAATATTTGATAAATGAATCAAATCCTGGCATACTAAATCGCCAAAACATAATGACTGCCTGCCCCGATAAAAAGAATAATTGCATTTAATGAATAAACCTGCCAAGTGTAGATATGCAGAGTAGCCCCGGCTGCTTGCTGCCCACTTCTCCCCACAAACGGCAGCTAAGTGCCAAGCACGGAACTGATTCCTTCCCTTGTAGGACGAGTACATTCCAGAAATAAGAACAGGCAGACCGTCAACGTTACAGTTCCTGGTCTGGCTTTTATTAAAACAAGCCAACAAACCCTGAAACAATGAACCCACGGATGGTCTTCATGACGTGTCCCCACTGGCATAAACACGGACGGCGGCAGGTGGGTCCAAGCGAGGTTGGAATAAGTAGACGATGCCAGGGAGGTTTCCGTTCTATCTCTCTGGGATCTGAAGCGGAGTATGTTAGAAAAGGCATGCTTTGCTAATCATCCGTCCCCACCCCGCATTCTCCGAGTTTCCGGTGTTTCTAGAGCAGTTTCTTCTCAAGCTCGAAGGCCATATAAATCATGGCAGGGTTTCCCTCCCTGGTACCTGACGGCTCCCAGGGGCAGGCTCCCCTCTTCCCTCTGCCCAGAGCCCCACTGGGGAAGGTGCGCTGGGCTCCACCGTTGACCTGTGTGCGGATCCCACCACTTCCATCCCAAGTTTTGCCGCTCAATTTCATTTTTTTTTTTTTAACTCAAGTGTAATAGCACTGCCTTTCCCACCAACACCTCGGAGTTGATGTAAGAATCACAGGGGAGAGTGGTACGAAAGAGCCACACAATGCAGGGGAAACCCCGCCACGCAAATACGCAGCAGTGTCGTCCTAAGTGATGGGACTGTGAGTGATCAAGATCAAGAAATGTGTCTGAATTATGGTGACCCTGGACAGTCTCGGGCTTCCCCCCTGTCCCCATCATCACCAGCATCAGAGAGCAATCAGCTCCGAGGTGTGGCTGGCACGGGCCCAAGTTCATTCTGCCAGCTCAGGTATATGTTCTGTAATCTACCTTCTTCTGATATCCCCCCTTAAGTTTTATGATGGAGACATCCAAGGGGCTCAGACCTTTTTACAGAGGGTCCCTGGCATGGACACCTGTAGACCCTGAGAGTAAAAACTTAATGTTGAGTTAATGAGGATGATAAAGCCTTCATCCCACCAAGGAAAAGAAACCCAGCCTTGGAGAGCTTGCTGTCACTTAGCTGCAAGAAGCAAGCTGGGGACCAGAGGAGGGAAGCGGTTGCCGCTGGAGCCTCAGCTCCGGGGGAGCAGAGGTAACGGGGGCTGTGTTCTGTCCCCCGCAGCGGGGCCGTGTCCCCTGTCCTGCTAACAACACCTCCAGAGGGAAACTACCTCGAGCTGAACCCCGGGTTGTCACTTCGGAGAATGCCGTGTTCGGGAGTCTCCGTGTCCCGTGTTACATATTCATGCCAGCACAGGCGATCAGAAACAAATAGATTTCCAGGAAAGCTTGCCAGCAGGATTAAGACACCAGGCACAGCAAGATACACGAGAACTGTTGACTCAAATTAGAAGACAGATTTCACTCTCAAAGCCACGGCCGCCTTGCTTTCCTCCTCGCCCTGTCTCGCGGGCGGGGGGCATGGCTTGATTGCGCAGTCCCTCCTGGGTCCGCGGCTGCAGCTCCTACACAGACAAGGGCTCCCCGGCAGGGTCCGACCTGGGTTCTGCCCTCTGCCTCCAGCCCTTCGGATCTCGAGTGCCTCGTCAGCCTGGAAGGGCTCCTTCACACAGCTGGCTAGCTTTGGGTCACGCCACACACACCTGTTCCCCACGTATGGCCTCCACCCTCCCTGTATGCATTTTGGGTGGTGTGAGCTCTCCCGACTGATGGCCTTTCCGGAACATTCAGCCAGAGGTCCACTCTGCCAGGATCCATTGCACCCTGCTGGTCTCACCTGGCCCCTGAGGACCAGTGATTTCTCTTTTCCCGTGCATCTACTTAGAGTTAAAATATGCACATTCACGCCCGTGTGTGTGATGAAGGCTCAGAGGTGTTTCTAATAAGTTATGATCTCTCCCTAGTGGAGGTTCCTGGGGGCCACCCGGCCACCAGCTCTTTGAGATTTTAGCCCGAGCTAGTCAGGATCACAGTCACCTCTCTCCTGCCTGACATTTTGCCCAGCCAAGTCCACCTCAGATGCCGACTGGGGAAAATACCCAATACGTCCCCGTGGGTATTGGGATCCCTCCGACTGGCCTATAATTCAATATCATTGCAAGCTAGTTTCCATCTTTACTGTAGCAGCTTTGTCCGGCCCACTGAAAAATACAAGTGGTGATAATCACGACATCCCGGGGCCGATCTGAACTTTTCCACTGAAGCTAGTATAGGTTTGAATAGACCCAGACAGGCTTCTGCTAGTTGCTTTTGGTAAGTGCCTCCTTCTGCGCCAAAACCACATTAAGCAATTGAGAACATTGTTAAATACACATGTTCACACATTCTTTTTTCCTAAGAAAAACCCGTTACCAGGAAGTGTGTGTGTTTTGGGTTGTTTTTTGTTTTTGTTTTTGTTTTTTTCATGCTATCTCAACACCAGATATTGTGGGCACAGACAGCTCTTCTTTAAAAAAAAAAAAAAAAGAAAAAAAGGAAGGAAAAAAAAAGCAGTTGTTTTCCAAAGAGCTTTAGTGTTTACTTAAACCTGACCAGTGTGTCATCCTTTCTACACAAGAGCTAAGGAAAACGGTCACCGAATTGGAGTCCAAGACCCAGGACTGCTCAGTGGCGTGTTTCTTTCTCACAGATGCCTGCACGTCCCTTTGTCAGATCCTGAACCCACGGGGACGAGCGCTGCCACACACAGCCGGGGCTCCCCTAGAAGAATTCCCAATCACAGCGGAATTGCATCTCTTAGGCGACTCGTACTGAAATTACACCTGATCTTCTGCGGAGATAGGCCAGTGGTAGCTTAGTGGTTTTAGGATTTGGGAGAAGGAAAAAGCCCGAAGTCTCCGAGCGCCTCTGGCTCGGACGGCCTGCCACGGGGGCCCTGGGACGTCTCTTTGGACCATGTGGAGTATCCTTCACAGTTCCTTAACTTCTCATTTTATTCAATCTTTCTCCTTCTCTCTCTCTCTCTCTGAGCCTCACACTCTGTCTGTCTCCTTCCTGATTCGCCTGCGTAGGGACAGACAGGTAATGGAGAAGAAATTGAAAGGCAAAATACAGGAAAAATGTAAATGAAAAGAAGTTATTATAACTGTTATAATGAAGTGCCTTTCATTTAAATATAAGAATGTAACGCTGAAATGAACTTGTGATCCTGAAATGCATTTTTAATGAGTTTCCTTTTTATTTTGCTGCTTCAGTGGCGTATTTTAAAGACCCTTTGAAAAAAGCCACATTAAAAACCCCACCAAATGCCACAACACGCAAAATTGGATATTGGTTTATTCCAAAACTGCTGATCAGGAAGAGTGGCTCTTCATCACAAAATGTTGCAGTCACTTTATTTAAATGAGTTTGAATTTGCATTGTGATGTGCCATTCTGATTTAGGGGAAAAAAATTAGATTTTCAGATCAAATTGACCCAACCAGTGAAGCGTTAAGGAGCTGGCAGGTTTAGTCTGAAAGCCTCGTGTTCGATCAAACCTGCAGCCGGTGGCAGTCTCCGGGCCCCGTGGGAAACGAGGTCCTCGCCGGGTGCTCCTCGCGTCCCCGCGCTGCTCTCACCCGTCCCTCTCGCCCTCCCAGGGGAACGGCCTTTCCAGTGCAACCAGTGCGGGGCCTCGTTCACGCAGAAGGGCAACCTGCTTCGACACATCAAGCTGCACTCCGGGGAGAAGCCCTTCAAGTGCCACCTCTGCAACTACGCGTGCCGCCGGCGCGACGCCCTCACGGGCCACCTGAGGACGCACTCCGGTAGGTCCTCCGGGCGCAGGTGCCAGGCGTCCAGGCCGGGCTTGCGCGTGTGCCTATGCGCGGGACCCCCCGTGGGCTGGGCCTGGGCCCACGCACTGTCCCCCCACCGGGCCCCCGTACCCCTCAGGGACTGGGGCAGCAGCGCCCCCGTGCAAGTTCGGACCCCCACGGGGCGGAGGGTGCGGGTGGGAGCACACGCACACTCACAGTCACACACACACACACACACACACACACACAGTCCCGCTTTGCAGACACTCTTTCCAGGAAGACCTCCTCTTCCCGGGGTGCTCAGTCAGCGAGGCTCTTCTGCGGGACTCTGCCGGCTCCCCTGTCACCCAGCGCTCTGCTAAGGCCCAGAAAGTTCCCAGGGACGCTTCTTGATGACATTGGCCAGGCCACACGTGTTTCTGCTTTACGCAGAGGACTCCGGTAGCGGTCACTGTCACTGGCGTAGTTTCTTTGCAAAGCTGAGAGAGAAGGTGAGTAGGGTCTGTGGCCACGCGTCCTGACTGAGGACCAGACTGCCCCCACCCCCCTCCCCGGGGGCAGGCCTCCCTGTCTGGGCCTGACCCTGACTCGTGCCAGAAGCCAGACAGGCCTCAGCAGACAGGCCACTCTGGGGCTCTTACCAGAATTTTAGCAAACGCATGCGGAGTAATCCAGAGTCTGGATCGTGATTACCACAGACGTTGGACTGTTCCCCAATTCTCCCAGCCTGCGAAGCGCACATCCACCTTTGGGATCCGTCTTCTGCCTCCTGAGGGACCTTCTATTCTATCAAGGGGCCCCGTGGTCTAGCAGGACAGAGGAGCAGAGAGGGGCCTTCCGTCCAGCTGGGACACTTAACCCCTGCCCTCCCGGAGCTCATCATCTGGACCACCGGCTGGTCGGCGACTTCTGTGGAGCGGGGCTCTGCTGGGGAGGAAGAGGCTTGGACCAGCTCCCTGCCAACACCCCCAGAGCCTCGCTGTCCCGCGGGGGCAGGGATGCTGCGTCCCTGGGAAAGCCTGCCTAGAATCGGGCTGTCTCCTTCCCAAATGTGATGGGTGTAGGTCGTGGCGAGGTTCTAGTGGCCTCTTCCTGGGCCTCTTCCTTTGCTACTGAGCAATTACGGAGCACCCCGGGGCCCCTCTCTCTGTGGAGGGGCCTGGTGGGAAGTAGTGAAGTGCCAGTGTGTTGCCCGTGTGTTGACCCAAGTGTGTGAGGGGCTAGTGGGAGCGCAGGGAGGGGACCGCCAGTCTCCACGGGGGTGGGGAGGTGTGAGGAGGTGGGAGGCTTCAAGAGAGACTTCCAACAGGTGAGGGGCTTGAGTCCACGCCGAAAGGTGAGTTTCTGAGGTTTAACTTCAGAGAAGGTCCACGGGGATGTGTAATTCTCTACACGGCCCCAGAAGGGGGTGTGGTAGGCATTTTAGCCCGTGTTGTGGGAACACAGCCTTTCTCCTGGAGCTGTGCTTGCAGGAGCTCACAGGGAGGCCAGCGGGGTGGTCGCAGGCACCCTGGGAGTGCTGGTTCCCTGTCGGAGTCCAGTCACGTCATCTCCTCCCCATGCTGATCTCCTTAGTAGTCACCATGGAGGAGGTTCCCAAATGCCACCCCTTCGCCCCCAGGGGTCCGTGCTGAGGGCTGGGGCGGGCTTTGCCGCAGGGCACCGTTCAAACAGCTGGCTCCCTCGAAGTGGGAGGACCACAGTGAGCATCCCTCAGTGTTTACAGTGTGTCAGTAATGAGGAGCATGCATGTCGCCCCCTAGAAGTGAACTAAATGCAAGGCTTCAGATGTGACCCTTATGCCAGCAGCGGGCAGAGCCCGACAGGTGATCTAGGACAAAGGAACTTCACGCATATCATTCATGCAGGTCAGGTGGACATCAGCGCAGTTGACAACAGGCCTGCGTCAGGGTTGGTAGGAAGCACAATGCCACGGAGGTGGAAAACATAAAGACCCATCCCTAGGTGACACCAACCACGTCACCATCATCCCCAAGTGACTCTGATTTGCAACAGAAATCTCTCTTGCATATCAGTCCTTGAAACTCGAAGGGATGTCTCTCTCTGCTCTCCTACCCACCGTGAAGTCTGGAACATCTAACACAGTATTTTTGGTTACTCTGGCTCCATGCCTGCTTATTTCCTTCAAGGCGTGTTGGTGGTGTCCTGCTCTAAGCATGGCCAGTGACTTGAATAATTTCATACAAGAGTGGTAGCCTCGGACAGCTTATCTCTGCTGTGGATGCAGTGCTGAGCGAGCAGCCGACACTGTGCCATTGACCCGGGGCCGCTGGTGATAAAGGCATCTAAGAGTGCCGTTGACACGCAACTCTTAGAAAAGAGCCGAATGGGGCCACTCCCCCATTCCACTAAAGCCATGATCAACCTCATAACTTTCTCTGGCCCCTGGTGGTAGCCTGAGGTGCCAAAGACCAACACATTAGTGGTGATAATATAGGCATAAAATGTGTCCCATACTGATAAGAGGAGGACTTGAGTACCTGGCAAGGTAGGGAAGACATTCCTCACTGCTTTCTTTGGGAGTTGAGAGCTGAGCTAGAGACTTTCTTTCCTTCAGAATATGGGTTCTGCTGCAAGGTATACTTTAGTTTCTTACCATGAACATATTTCTTATGATCCAGAGTTAAAAGTAATCATATATTTAGAAAAATGGATGTTCAGGCACTGGGTCATATATACATGAATTTGCTTAAGTGGTAGCTTTTCTAGGAAAGGGCATTGAGGGGTTGTCTATATTCTATTAATTTCTAAAGCTAGTACTCGATAAAATGTGCAATTTTAGGTAACATATATTTCGGTGTTACTTCCCTGATCTTAGTGATACAGTGTTTTCCACGGACAAAGACCCACCGATTTCCTCCTCTGTTAAATGTTCCAGAAGTCAGATTGTGTTTTTTGTCTTAGTCTTCTTAAACCATCGCTTCTGTTCATCTGGGGAAGAGACTGAAGCTTTGGTTAAACCATTTTACCAAACATTCCTATTTGGATGGTGTGGATTTTTATACAATACATTCAAATCTGTGAAATCTAACAACATAAGAAGAAAGTCAGAGGAGATTCTGGTCTGAGGATAGAAATTTATATTCCTCACATAAATAAGGATACTTTACCTTTTTTCATCTCTGAAGGTACTGTGTATTAAAGTCTTTAAGCTTAAGCATGATATGAATTTGCATTAGTCTTCTTTCCCTAAAATACCTCTCAGTAATAAAGTTTGGGAAGAACCAAACCCATCATGTAGAACTGCAATGCTTAATATGGTAGCCATTAGCCATATATGGTATTTAAATTATAAGTTTAATCGACTGAACTTAAACAAAATCAAAACTTCATTCTGTGGTGACTCTAGCCATACTTTGAATGCTCAGTAGTCATGTGGGGCTGATGGCTGCCATATTGAACAGCACAGTAGCTGTCTCATTGGACAGTTGCAGGTGGTGAGCACCTCCGTCTTCACAGGAAGTTCTGTTGGACAGGGCTGATCTCCGAAACCACGCCATCCATCAGTTTTGGGGGAGATGCAGAGCTTTCTCTAAACTAGAACAAGGAAATACATTTTGGAAATGAATGCTCATTCATTAGTGTATACTTATCCACTATGGTTTCTTAGAGACCTCAGATTATCCAGTTGAGTATCCTGGAATTTAATCCACTTTGGCTGCATTTGGATCTGGCCCACAGTGAAGATGCTGTCCTCACGTCTCCATACCCCCCCTGATCCCACTGCTGTGGCCCGTTTCCTCCAGTTAAAGAAGTGATTGAAGTCCAAGAGAATTGGGTAGCCAGGACCATGGGTAAATCAAGATGAAGCAAGACTCACAGGAGTTCTTGGTTCAATCAAAGAAACCCCAGGGCATTAACATTATTAAGTTTAGCAAGTTTGACTGAGTCCATAAGGCTTTTAGCTCTCAAGAGTAGAGGAGTCCTTTTTTTTTTTTTTTTGCCTTTTTGATAATAATTGTATTGCATGCATTCCCATTACTCATAAGGCCAACACTTAATTGAGGTCTCAAACTCAATTGTGTTTTCCGCAGTTGGCAAACCTCACAAATGTGGATATTGTGGCCGAAGCTATAAACAGCGCAGCTCTTTAGAGGAACATAAGGAGCGTTGCCACAACTACTTGCAAAGCATGGGTCTTCCAAGCACCCTGTACCCAGGTAAGCTGGCTCTCCCTCCCCAGCTCGCGGTGAAGACGGGCCCCGGGCACAGAGCTCCCGGTGTGCGTGCCACCACCACCAGGACAGACGGACTCTTTGGGCCACCAAAGAGTGGTGGTCTCACCCCGAGCTCACTGTGCTTCCCGACTTCTGAAGCCCCCATCTCACCAGAGAGAGCCTGACCTTGAACCCCTCCTCTTGGAAGCTGGGGAAGTATCTAAGATAATAGTGACCCCTGAAACTTTAGGGTTTTTTTCTTGGATTGGGTGATTTTTTTTTTTTAAACTTTGGAGTATCGGTTACTTCTTTGTGCTTAGTAATCAAAATTAGATATGAAGTCTTGTTCAAAAAACTATTTTTTTTCATGAGGTTGATTGAATAAAAGCTTTCAGGCTGGGTTTTCAGTCATCGCCTGCCTGGAACAGGTGAGCTCCTTGGAAAACCCTGACAGTCCAGAGGATTGCGGCTGTCAGAGGGTTCGAGGAAAGGCTGCTTTCTTCTTATGAGCCTTGATGCTTGCGGCATCCCATCAGGAGATAGCGTTTGACTCTGATCTTAGATAATGTAAGGTGAAGGATGGGAACAGATGGCTGAATTTGCAGGAGGCTGCATTTACTCAGAGGGACGGCGGTGGTATAAAAGGCACCCTTTCTAACTTTTTAAGACATAAGAAATTTATGAATAGATTAACTGAAGCTAACCTCTTTCAAAACACCGTTTGCTCGGCTCCGCCAAGGGAAGGATCGTCGTTGGACTCAGGAGCAGAAGTTAAATTAAGAGTTGAAAATTTTGCAAAACCTCCGTAAGCTCGCGGACTTGAATGAATGGCTCATAAAGGAAACTGACCAGGGAACACGCAGATCACTTGTATCATTTTAAATTTTATGTGGCCTCTTACTGGATTTTTCTTAGGGTGAAATACACGTAGCACATACACATAGGGTCCTACCCATTTTTGAGTGTGTGGTTGAGAGGGACCGAGTAGGTACAGGAACACTCAGATTAAGGACCAGTGAGAGCAGGAGAGACAAACAGTTCTAAGTTCTAAGAGTCAAATATATTTGGCACCAGGGCTGTGTGTCTCATGGCCAGAGCTCTGTGGTTCCAAGGCTGCCATCCCCAGCCATCAGCTGTGGATCTGGGGCTTGACCATTGATCTTTCTGGGCCTTACCCTTCTTGCCTATAAAATGGGGAGATCCCGTTAAATTCTCAGTTAGCCTTCCTCAAAGTCTGAGGTCTGTTTCTAGAATGGAAGGGTATCAAGGGTTACTAGAAGAGTGGAAATTAGGCAGTAAAACAGTAATGATAATGTGATAGTCATCAATTTGTGGCCAAACGCCAAGGTGGTGTCCGAAGGATGAGAGGATGATGATGATCCTTCAGAATAAAATCTAAACATGCAGACATTGTGTTTTCCTGCCAAAAGTAGACTAACGGATCCTAGAAGTAAGTGCCACAGTGCCCCACTTTGCCGAGAAGGAGGGACGTCAGAGGAAGCATATAAGCTCTATAGGTCAAGGGTATGACCAGTAGGATTTTTTTTTTATGGATTTTGTATATATCCTTCATATAAATCAAGGGGTGCATTTATGTCTCCCCATTTAATGAAAAACACACATTTCCAGTGTTGAAAAATTGCGTATAAAAGTAGTAATAACCTATTTGAAATATATGTTTCCAAAATGGACTGGCCCATGTTTAAATAAGCCATTTATCTACCCAAGATATTCGCTGCCATTTCTTACTTACCCTACCGAGCCCTCTAGCACAGTGATCTGAATTTCCCCTAAAACCATACACATGGAATTTCGAAGACAAAATGGGCAAGAGACGCAGACCGAGCCCATCGGCTCTCTCCGCCATCTTACCGCTGAAGGAACACTCTAGCACGTCAGCCAGGGCCGATCCAGGGGAGTCAGGCTTTGTGTCCCTGAGACCTGGGGTCAAGTTGCGTCTCCGAATCCGTTTGTGAACGTGAGCCTGGGCTCTCAAGAAGGAGTGGGAATTCCTGCCTGGCCAACCTCGTAGAAAGGCTCTGGGCGAAAGAGGAGACGGCAGGGAGTGTAGACGCGCATCACGCACTCATGTGAACATACAAATGTCAGGCACCGAAGCCTTGACACCTGGCAGGTGTCCTCGGTTGGTTGTCTGGGTCAGTGAGCATATTAGGTCAGCGACACATGTATTACCCCCCCTGGCCAGCCAGGATTATTTCTGTCTTGAAATGCTGATTTGTTCCCTTCGGTGATCGGACCGCTGGGAATACCACAGTGGTTTGTCCTTCTGTTGCTGTGTTTGGGAGATGAAGAAGACTTCCTGTGTGCCGTGAAGGCACTCGGCCTGTGGAGGGAACCCATAAAAGCACTTCAGGGCCAGTCCTACAAGCTGACATCTGGGATTCAGAGGGCAGGCAGTGGGCTGCTGGGGTGTGGACAGGGGTGGGGGGGATGGTCCTTGCTCACTTAGATGTCCTGTGCCAGGTCTGGCTGAACCTGTGCCTTCTCACGCCCCGTCCCTCCCACGGTGCCTGGGGCCAGCCCCCTCAGTGCTCAGAGGGACACCCAGACAGCCTCTCCCCGCCTCAGTCCTCTTAGGTTAGGGCCGTTCTTTGGGATTTGGTAAAAACAAAGCCTGGCTCAGCTAGGAGGTGGGAACATTTAATTTTTCTGAATATAACTTTACTTAGTTAAAGGCTTGTTGGTCCTCTGTTGTAATTCCCTTTATGGGAAAAAAAAAATGAGTTTCTTTTGAGCGTTTGGAAGATGATCCATCAGGTGCACAAATCATGTTACAGCTCTTAGGGTGAAGAGCATGAAACACAGGGTAGGCACCGATCTGCGATCTTTGGACTGTTTTGTCCTTCACTGTGATGACGCTGAGCATCTCTGCTCCCAGGAGGCCCTGTGGCTGGGTGGGGACGTAAGTGCTGCAGGTGCCCCGGGGCAGGGGTGGGGTGGGGGGAGTCGTGCTTAGTGGAGAAGGAGGAACATGTGAGGACGCCTATGAGCTCAATAGGTCACACGTACCTGTCTAGAATTGGGCCGCGTGGGTTTTGTGCATAGCCTTCATCTACATCGGGTGTAGACGATTATGTTTGCCCATCGAATAGCAAACACGCATTTCCAATGTTAAAAAATGTCCTATACCAGCAATAATAACCAATTTGAAATATATGTTTCCAAAATGGCCTTCCTAAGGCCATCTAAGACCAGAAACACTTAGAAATCATCTTGGCAGCCAAGGCCCGGGACGTAATGAGCTACCTCACCGTGCTGGGGCCGGAAGCAAAGGTGGGAGGGACGAAGGGGAGGGCCGGACAGGGCAGGCTCGTGTCTTCCCGAATCCAGGCCTGGTTTTCACGTAAAATGTGTCTGTCCGTTGTAGGGGAGTATCGTGAGGGTGCCTAGAAGAACAGAGGAGAGGATTGGCATTTTCAAAAAAGGAGGAGTCCTGTCTGGTGCTGTGTTCGCATGCAGCTAAGTTCTGACTTAGAATAGGAGCGCACCTGTGCTAAATCAGCGTGTTGTAGCCGAGCAACGAGGGTGGGGAGGGGGATGGCCGTGGGGCTGAGGTGGAGGCTTCAGAAACGGTGCTGGAAAGAGTGAGCAGCTCTTTGGGATACAACTGACACTTTCAGCTCCTCGTCCGTTAGGATAAATTTCAGGCAGGAGAAAGAGTTCTACCCCAGACACCCAGCCATAGAGTCTGGGATGCGGACGGACCCCACAGGACACAGCGTTATCTCTTCAGTCATGGGAAGAAGGATCGCGTAGGGAAATAAAGACGGGCTGGCCGTGCTCCCCATGTCAGCACTGACCCGCGGCATCTAGGTGTTCTGCGGTTAGAGAGCCCTGATCTTCCGAGTTTGCTGTGTGTTCGGGGGTCGGGGACTCTGGCTTGTCCCCCGTGTTGCCGGGATGCGCTGTAGTACTCCTGCCTCTCACTTCGCGGTGCCAGCCGAGGGCGTCGGACCGCGATCGTTTCCAGCTCGGACAGGTCTGTGACTCTCAGCAGGCTGATGTCAGGACTGACTGAGGTAGTGGATTTGGGAGCCCTTGAAAAGTTAAGAGGACGTGTCAGAGGGACCCAAGGGCTTCACCACATCCGGCTTCTGGTGACAGGGGTGGTGCTCGTTCCCTTGGGTCGTGGGAGATAATGTGCTGTCTCCAGGTGTCATTAGCAGGTGGCCGTGGGCAGCCTCTGTCTGCCGGGAGAGTTGCCGGGGAGATTAGGAGTAATCCCTGAGAAGGGCCCGGTTCTCGTCGGCACGTAACAAATGTCAGATTTAACGCTGGACGCAACCCAATCCTTTCACTGTAAGCGTTTCTAAACTGGCCTCTCTAACTGTCTTTGACTTTAGTCATTAAAGAAGAAGCTAATCACAGTGAGATGGCAGAAGATCTGTGCAAGATAGGAACAGAGAGATCCCTCGTGCTGGACAGACTAGCAAGTAACGTCGCCAAACGTAAGAGCTCTATGCCTCAGAAATTTGTTGGTAAGAGTCAAACGTTTGCTGTCTCTTAAAAAACAACTGTGTGGGTGTTTTAGACTCAGCTGGTCCTTAGTTGAGAGTAGGAGAGAGAAAAAGAATCTCGTGTTTGTTTGTTTGTTTTTAAAGCAAAAATCGGTAGGCTTTATATTTCTTAAATATTTTGGCTCTTTTTCTAATAGACTTCTTACGCAGAAGAAGTCTTCTCCGGGCAATTTCTCCTCGGTGTAGTCTTACAGCAACCCGGGCACCCAGGAGATCTGCCTGCGGACACCAGGCACTTCCCAGGGCGGCCGGATCAGTGCGCGCGGGGCCAAGAATGTTGGCCTGGCGTGGCCGGGGGCTCTCCGCACGGCCCATTCACCTGCTGCCTGAGCAGCCTCACTGAGCCCTAGAGGCTCAGAAGTTCGTAATACCCCCTGCGTGGGCTACCTTGGGTTGCAGAGCAACTGGCAAATGAGAAGTGCCCAGGCGGGAGGGGGCACAGCCACGATGGCTGTGCTCACCGGGGGATCTCTGCCCATGCCAGGGGCTTTGAGGGATGAAGGGAAGAGCAAGGTGGCCCTTTCCTCTAGGAGCTCGCCGTCCAGTGTAGACAGTAGAGGCACCAGCAGCCCTCATCAGGCCACACACTCCAAATGCAGGAAGAATGATTAGCTCGGTGTAGAGTGGAAATGCCCTCAGCTCGGGGCCCAACCTGAGGGTGTCAGCACACAGCCACGTGTTAATGCTGTCACCTGGGCGACATTACTTGACCTCTCCAAGCCCTGATTCCATTCTTTATGTAACTCCCGTGGCTTTGGGAACATAAATTAACACCAAGGATGTGAGAACATTTAGAAACCCTCAGTGTAAAGGTCAACTATTATCAGTAGGATAATGTGGAAAGAGAATGCTAGGGGAAAGGTCATGTGCATGAAAAAGGACCATGGGGGAGGGTCATTATCGGGAAAGAGGACCTTGGGGGAGGGTCATGGTCAGGAAAGAGGATCGTGGAGGGGGGGTGGGTCATGGTCAAGAAAGAGGACCGTGGGGGAAAGTCATGGTCAGGAAAGAGGACCGTGGGGGGTTGCTGTCATGGTCAGGAGAGAGGACCGTGACGGAGGGTGATTGTCAGGAAAGAGGACCCTGGAGGAGGGTCACGTGCAGGAAGGAGGACTGTGGGGGAGGGTCATTGTCAGGAAACACGATGATTAGTAAAATTTCATGAAGCTGGTAGTGACCTTGATGGGGAACTAGGATTTCAGCACATTATTAATAGTGGAAGACAGGGACAGGATTCCACACAGACGTGAAAGTACGGGGACGTGGTGACACCAGTTGTATGGGCTGGAGCGGGGGCGGGTCGTGGGGGACCCGACTGAGGAGCAGGGTGTGTTGCGAGATAATTCACGTGCTCTCAGGGAAGCAAGAAAATTAAGTCCCAGTGAGCTCTGGCCACAGAATCAGTGGCCCTTGAATGCTGAGGTGGGAAATGTCTCCTTAACGCAGGAGGCAGGAAAAAGCACTGGCACAATTTTAATGGGAACCACATCTTAGAAAACAAGACCACAAGCGCCAGAAGGTGACTGGAAAAGGAGAGTCAGTGGTGGCAGGGAAGGAGGAGGAAGCGGAGCAGAGGAGTTTGGTGACAGGCGTTGGGGGTCAGGGCAGGGACTGGGGGGCTGGAAGCCGTGAGTCACTGCAGTTCTAGTAGAGGAGGGGGCCATGTACAGAAACGATAAAGCCGCTTTCTGGAAAAAGACAGAGTTCTGGTTTTGATCTGCTCATCTTCAAGGGCTTTCTGAGGTCAAGGCCACATGGGAGCCTGGGAGACGTGTGTTGGGAGAGGGTGGGTCTATAATGGGGTTAATGGCTAATGCGACCTGGGGTTCCAGAGGACGGATGGGACAGCAGGAAGCAGGGAGGACAAAGGAGAGGCCACGTTCTTGGGGCTCCAGCCTCCCTTTTGCACTGAAGCCTCCGTTTGGATCAGATTTTAGAGGCTTATCACAGCTTGGGGGGGTGGGAGAGTTGGGGGAAAGAAGGATCCAGTTTAAAAATCTTTTAAAAGCCACTGGCTGGAGACACCGTGTGGAGCGTCACCCACATAAATATGCAGGCTTAGACTGTGGGAATGAGGGAGACCCTGCATTTCCTGAGCAGAGAAGAAGCAAGGTCCTGAGCACAGAACAGGCTGTTGTGCTGGGATTTCAAGTGGCCCTGGTCTAGGTGCGAACTAGCACTCAGAGGTGGTGAGCAGTGGACAGGGCGCAGTGCACGGTGGGCGGGGTGCAGAGGTCAGCAGGCGGCAGGTGAGGCAGAGGGCCAGGTAACCAGGAGAGGAGGTGGAGCAAAGACCCAGTAACAAATGCGCCCGAGGGTTGTTAGTGGTCACTGACTTTGAGAAGCCGGGCACGACTTCTCCTTCACGTTGGGAAATTGGACAAGTCCTGCTGAGGATTTTATCAATGAATCTTTGCAACTCATATTAGCTTTTGGAGGCTTCCAACCAAATGAGACTACCTGTGAACCTCTCCTGTAGCCACCTGGGAGGAGGCTGTGAGTTGGGTATTATCTTCAGATTCAGATGCTGCTGTGTTCAAAACAAACAAACAACAACAACAACAAAACAAAAATTCTAATCAAGCCAAGCCAGGGTTAGCAAGAAGTCCTCGGGGGAGAGGGGGACCCAGGAGAGGTGTGATGGGAACAGTAGGACAAGGAGAGAAGCATGGAGATTGGAACAAAGGGCTCAGGAGTGGCTGCATGTTCTCTTAGGTGTTTCCCCAAGAATTTGGTGATTGATAAGTTATCTATAAAATAATACACCCAAATGCCCAGCTTGTCCTCACTTCATTGTGATGGGATTTCAATCAACCGCTTCTGACTTGTCACAGCTTCTCCATCACTAAAATAAAAAGAATTAAAAAAAAAAAAAAGAAAGAAGGGAGGATGGGAGGGAGGGAGAGAGAGAGAAAGAAAGGAGGGAAGAAAGGAAGGAAGGAGGGAAGGAAGGAGGGAAGGGAAGGAAGGAGGGAGCGAAAGAAAAGGAAAGAAGGATCCCTTAGGGTCCTTCTTAACTTCTAGATGCTGATTTTATCCTTTATATAACTTTAGAAAGTGTGTAGGTGCGCACCTGTTTTCATAAATGATCACACACACGGGCCAGGGGTGGTGCTCTTGAAAGGCTCCAGGTCTGCATTCAAGAGACCTGAGTTCAGGTCCAGCTCCAGCTATGACTGGCTGGTGATCTTGAGCATGTCACTGGACTCAGTGTCCCCCTCTGTGAAATGGGTGTGATGCCTCCTGCCCTGCATCCTTCCCAGTGCTATTCTGAAGATCAAAAGGGACAATGGGTGTGGCACTGCTCTCAACTTGAGAAAGCACTTAAAAAATGTAAGGTGACCTTATTTTCCTGTGGTACATTGCTCAGAATGGTCTATAATTTTGTTTAATCGATACGTGATCTATGATTAAAATTTTTACCTTGAACGTTGGCATGACTATAAGTAGGTATTGATTCTGCTGGCAACATTCCTCACCAATTCACCAATTATGTCATCAAAGATCTTATCCTCTGAGATCACTGGATCAATGAAGCCCATCACAAAGGGGATAATAATGTTACGTAACAATGCTACTCATTGTTCTTAGTCTGTTGGGTGATTACACGGAGAAAGTGTTGTTTCTTGTTGTTGTTAGAGAGGAGGGGTGGGGCAGAGGGAGAGGGGAGAGAGAATCTCAAGCAGATTCTATGATGAGCCCAGAGCCCAACGTGGGACTTGACCTCATGACCCTAAGATCATGACCTGCACTGAAATTAAGAGTTGGGTGCTTAACTGACTGAGCCACCCAAGCACCCTGAGAAAGCTTTTTAAATACAGAAGAGGAGATAGGGGAGAATAACAATGATCAATATTCCTGCTATCCATTATAATTATCTTGGTATAGTTTCTTTCTTTTTTTTTTTTTTTTTTTGAGATGAAAAACACAACCCTGTTGCATTATTAAAATGACACATGGTGAATATAAGGAATTTTAATAGAAAGATGAATGTTTTAGAATCACCCCCGAACCCCAAAATCCAGAAATTGCCAGTATTAAGAGTAGCCGAGCATTATTCTAAATATCTTTCTATCCATATATATGTACGTGAGGGGCTAGATGACAAACAGGTGGATTGATAGGTGTGAAATAAATGTAAAGATTCTATCGTATTACAGATGCCCTTTCAAAATGAAAGTATCACTTCTGTAACTGTCTTAAATTTAAGAGGTAAACAAAAAACAAAACTGAAGGCATGGCTGATCTTCAAATAAATATTTTCTCATAAAAGATATTATTTAAAAGATTTTTCCAAGATTAGAAAGATATACTATTTTATTTAAAATGTGAAGACCTTCAAATCAGTGTTTTAATCTATTTGTTTCATTTAGGCAGTATGTACTGACCTGTAGCTTTGGGAAATAAGGACATGATTTTATTCCACTGTGTTCAGTTACATTATTTTTACATGGTCCTGCTTCCTAATAGTCACATTCTGTTCCATAATCCTAATACTCCTGGAAGTCTAGCTACTTATTGTTAATTCTATATTTAAATAGATTCAAGGCTTAGACTCAGTCCTTTTACTGCCATTTCTATTTATTTTGATTAATCTCATAACTGATTGGATTTAATATGAAAGGGTTTATAAGGAGCCCCCGGGTGGCTCAGTCAGTTAAGCATTGGCCTTTGGCCCAGGTCATGATCTCAGGGTCCCCATGTTGGACTTTGCACTCAGTGGGGAGTCTGCTCCTCCCTCTGGCACTCCCCCTGCTTGTGTGCTCTCATTCACTCTGACGAATAAATTTTAAAAATCTTAAAAAATAAAAAAGAAAATGAAGGCACTATAGGTGTTCTATTTCCACGGTTGTTTTGTGTTCAAGGTTGTCTACCTGCTGCCGTTCTATCTTGACAAGAGTGTGTGGTGCCATGATGGCATTGCTTTTTGAATGTTGCTGTGCAGATCTCTAAGGCCAATCTGATATTTTTTTCTGAAAGGTGATTTCCATTTTCTTTCTGAATGCTTGAAGAGTTCTTTCTTTAACCTTAGAGTTAAATAGCCTCACTAGAATGTGTCTTGGTATTTTGTATTCTGAAAAAAAATTTCCTGCCATTTTAATATGGGGAATCCCTTTTTCTCTCTCTATTTCTGAGAAATTTTTTTTCCTTAGAGAATTTTTTGTTCCATCTGTTGTAATCTCTGTGAAGGATACCAGTTGTCCTGTGTTGGATAATTTGTCTTCCATATCTGTTAGCATTTCCTTAAGGTTTTTTTTTTTTTTTTTTGGTCTTTTTTCACATTCATTCACACTTATTATCTTGTGTTTTTCCTTTATGTCAATCATTCCACTTTTAGTAGCTTATGTTCTGTTACTCACTGCTTTTAAATCTATGGATTCATTCTGTAATAAAACTTTTGGGGACCTCATTATGTTTCCCGAGACCTGACATCTCCTTTTTTCATCTCATTCTGTTGTTTTAGCATGCCGTCTTTCAGTACTTGTTTTTATGGAGTCCATGTCACAAAGTAATTATGAGATACCTCTCTTCCTTGAATTAAGCTTTTTTCCTAGGATGGGCTTATTGGTCTGTTTTACTTCCTTTCCTCTCTTGTATTGCTAGAAAATATTTTCATTGTAACCATGGCATTTCTTTTCATCTTGCTATTCTGCTTGGGCTGATATAACCTGATTGACATTTCGACATTCTTCCCACTGTATGTGAGACTTTTTTTTCTTTTCCTGTGAGAGCTATCGAATTTTCTAAATCCTGAAAGAATGCCAAGGATGGGGTGGAGCGGGGAGTTCAGGTGAGGCAAAGTGCGGTCTTTGTTAAAAGACTTTCTCTCTGCTCTCTCTCCCTCATTCTGAGATTTGGTTAAATGTCCCGAACTGGTTTTCATTGCACTTGGCTAGAGAGTGGTTCCCAGCCCCACAAGGGGACACCAGAAGCTTCAGGCCATTTCCCCTCATAGAGGACATGACTCCTATCAAGAGAGCCAACTTCACTGCTCACCTGTCCTGTCCCACCTGGTTCTTGCTAGCAAGAGGTTTTTCACTGTTTTTTTTTTGTTTTTTTTTTGTTTTTTTTTGTCAGAAGTGGAGGAAGATGTTTATTTGAATTGGTCCTCTACAAATATGAGGAGATTAGGGAGAATGCTGAGGATTTTGTTGACTCATACTTAAGGTTTTTAGAAGTCAGACCTGCAGCCACCTTTTACCATATGTCTCAGGACAGAATTGCCTTTCCTTGGTCCTTGATTTTTTTTTAAACTATTTCATTAGAACCCATTCTCTTATTTAGTTGACTGCCAAAGTGAACTGTGTGGGTTTTTATTTTTCTCGCTTTGTGGAGTATTGGGGAAGAGAAATTCTGTGGGTTTCAATATGCCACAGTAATCTGCAATATATGGATTTTCTTCTCCATTTGTTGTTGAGACCAAGTTTTAAAAACAATGGATTTTAATGGTTACTTGGGAAACCAGGGAATCACGACTTTGAGGAGACGCAGGATGACTGGCTGGGAAACCACCATTTTTGGTGGGGCTATAAATGCTTTGATACGTACCTAAATCAGCCTCAAAGTCTGTGCCTCATCTTGTCCTTACCAGGGTCCCTAAAAACCGTCCGTTCTGGGGTTAGAGCAACAAGATATTTACCACCTCAGCACCAGCACGGGGAGAACTCTGTGGTGTTAGTAATGCTATCGAACTACTTCTTTGAACTCTTAATGAAGAGAAACACCACCTCTGTGTTCCCTGCCGTCCACCTCGTGGAGAGAGTCCATCCGTTCTGTTCCATTTCTGCAGCGGTGTGACTGGCCAGCAGCAAGTTTTCCTCTCTGTAATCTGAGGATCGCACTGTTCCACTATCAGGGCATGTGCCCCTCCTGACCACCAGTAGATTAGAATGAACGCAGGCTGAGCCGTTTCATGATAAATCTCCTCTGCAAGCAAGACATGAGACCAAAAGACACTTTGTAGCACGATGGGGCCAAACCCTGGACCATTATCAGTGGTCAGAAACATTTTTCTAAAAGGGTTCGTTTGTAAGTTTTGAACTACCAGGGAGTTTGTTCCCCTGCTGCTAAGAGCTAACAAGAGACCTTGATGTCAGGTGTCCATGTGGGCAGTGTGGGGACCCTCCAGTGCCACACCCTCACCAGAGGCCCTTACCTGGAGTCTTGGGAGAGCCTAAGGTCACTTACCTTTGCGTCACTCAACCTGTTCTTCTGCCCGTTACCCAGAAGGGCACTTCCTTCAGATCCTTCAGGGGCTCCCCATTCTCCCCCGGACAGAAGCTTCCCCTCAGTCTAGTCCCATCGTCTGGCTAGATGCCATTTCCACCTGGCCCTGCACCCAGGCTCTGGCCCTACCACCTACTCTGTCCCTCCGAAGCTCCAGGCTCCCTCTGCCCTTGCTTTCCCCTTTCTCCTCCCAGTGTGGGACGCAAGCCCCACTCGTCTGGCTGGCTCTTCCTAGGTCAGAAGCCCGTGTGACACAAGCCTTCTGTTTTCTTCATCGAACTTCACAGCCTGGGGCACGCTGTTCGTGCAGCCCTGTCTTAATATCTGAGCCCCCTGTTAGCTGTGTGCTGCTAGGGATGGGGACCTTTTTTCCAAGCTCACCTGTCTGTCCCTCCTCTCTGGTCCAGGAGATAGTCAGTGCTCAATGAAGATGTGTTAGAGGAAGAAAAGAAACAGAGTAAGGGGTAAAACGTAAACAATTCATGAGTGCCTCGGGGGCTTTGTTGTTTCATAAACCAGCCCTGAAAAGGAAAGCAAACCAGTAGTCCTGACAGTAAAGTGCAAACAGTTAGGGAATTTGCTAATTAAGCCCTGGTTTCATACTGAACCTATAACCAATATTCCAAGAAGGTGCATTTTTTTTAAAGATTTTATTTATTTATTTGACAGAGAGAAAGACAGTGAGAGAAGGAACACAAGCAGGGGGAGTGGGAGAGGGAGAAGCAGGCTTCCCACTGAGCAGGACCCTGGGATCATGACCTGAGCCGAAGGCGGATGCTTAATGACTGAGCCACCCAGATGCCCCAAGAAGGCGCATCTTGATGAAAATATTTACTCAGCAGCCAGAGCTGGTCTCAGGGCTCACCATTCCCAAGCGGCAAGCTTGCCTACAGCTGCATACCCTGCTGTCAGACCAGAAGTTTCTTGAGGTGAAGCTCGCATGCCGAGAGTCCTCGGCAGTGGTCCCTTGAGCACCGTTCGTGCTTGGTAATTTTTGGAAAGATCAGATGAATGGCACCTTCTCCCCTGAGCTTCCTTGGTTTGCCCCCAGCCTCCCCACACATACCTCTGTGGCACGTGGCTCTGGTGCTGCCAATGATGGAAAGGTCAGTGGAGCGGGAAGTGGGGAGGGTGTGGGCAGTGGACCCTGAGCATCTTTTTACTCTCAGAGCCCAAACTCAGCTTTCAGTAAACTTTAATGTCAATCATATCTTTTGACTAAATTTTATTCTGAGTATTAAAGTTATGAATTTAAAATTCTTTTTTTTAAGACTTTATTTATTTGACAGAGAGAGAGATTACAAGTAGGCAGAGAGGCAGGCGGGGGGGGGTTAACGCAGGCTCCCCACTGAGCAGGGAGCCCCATGCGGGGCTTGATCCCAGGACCCTGAGATTATGACCTGAGCCAAAGGCAGTGGCTTAATGCAGGCACCCCTGAATTTAAAATTCTATCATGTAATACTATTTTATTTATTTATCTATTTATTTATTCATTTATTTGGGAGGGGGAGATTGCAAGCAGGGGTGGAGGGGCAGAGGAAAAGGGAGAGAGAGAATCCTAAGCAGGATCCACATCCACTGTGGAGCCCAACGTCATGGGACTCTGTCCCACGACCCTGGGCTTGTGACGTGAGCATAAATCAAGAGTCAGACGCTTAACCAACTGATCACCCAGGTGCCCCCATCTAGTACTGTGTTAAATAACTACATCGCATTCTGTCGTGAATAATTATACACTAATGTACTTTGATTAAATTTATGAGAGATTCACTAGTTACAGCAAATCACTTGGAATGCCCTATTGAAAGTACATCGTTTAAATATTAATCTTAATTAAATGTAGTAACGCCCAGTTATACCCTCCAGAGGAAGAGACGCTGGGAGTGGGTGAGCATTCGGTTGGAAGGTGTGCTGTTTATACTGACCCCCGTTCACTCTGGTTCAGGGATTCATTTGTCCGGTCAGTTCTGTTTAAGTGTAGACCCTGGGCAGGTCCCTCTGCTGGGTGACCACAGGCAGGGATATCGCCACCTTCCCCATCTGGGAGGTGACTGTGCGGCTTGTCCTCTGCGGGAGGACTGGGACGCTCTGAGGTGGGGTGTCCCGGCTCCTCCCCCCACCCATGTCGATTTCAGCTGTCGCTGTCATGCACAGAGCTAATCTGGCCTCACTGACTGTCACCTGCCTCCCACAGGGGACAAGTGCCTGTCGGACATGCCCTATGACAGCAGCGCCAGCTACGAGAAAGAGAATGAGATGATGCAGACCCACGTGATGGACCAAGCCATCAACAACGCCATCAGCTACCTGGGGGCAGAGTCCCTGCGCCCGCTGGTGCAGACGCCCCCGGGCAGCTCGGAGGTGGTGCCGGTCATCAACCCCATGTACCAGCTCCACAAGCCCCACGCGGAGGGCCCCCCGCGGTCCAACCACTCGGCCCAGGACAGCGCCGTGGAGAACCTGCTGCTGCTCTCCAAGGCCAAGTCGGTGTCCTCCGAGCGGGAGGCATCCCCGAGCAACAGCTGCCAAGACTCGACGGACACGGAGAGCAATAACGAGGAGCAGCGGGGCCTCATCTACCTGACCAACCACATCAACCCGCACGCGCGCAATGGCCTGTCCATCAAGGAGGAGCACCCGGCCTACGACGTGCTGCGCGCGGCCTCCGAGAGCTCCCAGGACGCCTTCCGCGTGATCGGCACGAGCGGGGAGCCCATGAAGGTGTACAAGTGCGAACCCTGCCGGGTGCTCTTCCTGGACCACGTCATGTACACCATCCACATGGGCTGCCACGGCTTCCGCGACCCCTTCGAGTGCAACATGTGCGGCTACCACAGCCAGGACCGGTACGAGTTCTCGTCCCACATCACGCGCGGCGAGCACCGTTTCCACATGAGCTAAGCCCGGCCGGAGAGAGGCACGTGGGGCCCAGGCCCTCCCCTCCTGCCAGCAGCCTGGACTGGACCAGAACCTTGTGCTTTGATTTCTAGGTGGTTTTCCGTTTCGTTCTGGTTTTTTTGTTTTGTTTTGTTTTGTTTTTTAAAGTCGGTTGGTTGGCTGGGGTTTGATTTGCTTTGGAACCCGAGATTTTTATTGTTGGAGACAAGGTTACATATGGACACCCCCGCCCTCGCCCCCAAACTGCTATGTTACTAGATGTGCTCATAGACTGTTAGCCGAAATCCCCCTCCCTGCTTCCTAGAATTCCCCTCCTCTAAAGCGTTGCTTATTTTTAGAGAATGTTTGGTAAAAATAGGTCAGGCCCTGGGAAGGAATGAGCTGTGCTGACCGTCCCCTGCACCCCCATGTGGCTTCCGATGCAGTGAGCACAGACCTTGGTCCTCAGCCTGGCAGGTGCCCCCCAACACAGCAGGGCCGAGAAACCCAAGCCGGAGCGTCTGATCGCGTGCATCTAGGTCTGGAAGCCTGCAGTTTGTAAAAGATGTGATTGTAAGTCACAGCCTGAGCAAAAAGTACATTGTTGGAGCAATGCTGGACTCCCTGGGCGAAGGGCACAGGGAGAGGTCGGAGGACCTGGTGGTCTCCGTCTCAGTTTCCAAACTGCTGTAGCATTGCTCAGCCTTCTCTGGCTTTCCAGCAGGTGGAAGGAACCCCAGCTCCACACTCCTGGAGGTCCATCTGCAGACCTCCACCCTCTGCCTTCTCACATCCGTGCCTCTCATACCCAGAGTCCGACACTGCAGTTTCAACATCCATCCTGAAGTGCTGACCGTAATTCCTTTGAAACTCTCAAATGGTAACATTCCTCAGAAACCAAGGCTTTATTCCAAATTCCACACTCCTTCCTTCCCTGGCTGGTTCCACCGACAGCCAGAAGCCTGTTTCCCCTCCGAGGCCCAACCTAGACCCCAGTTCAACGATGTCACTGGTTTGTTTGTTGGTACATCTCTTTCCCTGCCCTCACGCTACATTATTCTTGTCCTAAAATCCATAAAAGGAGCATGCGGTATGATCAGTCGCTTTCAGAGCAAGGAGCTGTGACAAGCAAAGCCCAGGAGATGTGGCTAACGTGCTGAACCTACTTGTTAGAAACCAAACTTTGCAACAGTCTGAAACTCCCCTGTAAGGACAGAGCAGCCCCTATGTGCCCACCCATAAATAGGACCATCCTTTCTCATCCGGGGCTTGGAAGGTGCAGAGCGACCAGGAAACCAACCAGCGAGGTCTGACGGGAAAGAGGCAGGTCGTTCTGGAATTAGAACCTTCCTGACCCATGTTGCCAGGAGCCCTGCTGAGGTCTTTGGCGATTCCAGTCCCCACTGGAAGGGGTAGCCCTCAAGGTTAATCCTATCATTAAAGATAATTACCCCAACCACCTAGGCAAGTAAGAGCATACAGTCTCCAGTGTTCACATGTCTTTGCCAAAACTGAACCAAGGTGAACATGAAAAAAAAGAAGAAAAAGAAAAATTGTCTCTAAGCACCCCTGCATGTAATCTAAATCTGGGTTTCTTAGTCACAGTGCCCTTGACATTTGGGGATGGATCATTGTTTGGGATGGGGGAACCCCCTGTGCCTTGCACAATATTTAGCATCAATCCAGGTCACTACCCAACAGATACCAGTAGCAATCAAAAATTTCTCCAGTTGTTGACAGATGTCCCCTGGGGAAGCAAGTCATCCCGAGTTGAGAAGCCCTGCTCCGCTTAAACCAGTCGAGGGTCTGGGAACCCTTCCCAAGAGCAAGGGTACTGGAAGAATTGCCCCCGCTGGGGGTCTAGCTCCTGACCTGTGTTCCTTTGTACTCACCACAAATCCTATAAATGAAATAGTCCCTCTCATTCTTCAGAAGCAAATCTTCTCGTGTGCGTTTGAGTTCTGTTGAAAGGACAGAGCCCACACGTGTCATTCTTGAGGGGCGGCTGTCTTTGCTTATGAAACAGCGTGGTGTTTTGAAATGGGAAACAGAGTCACAGGGATTGAGACTCGGGCGCTTGGATGTGCTGAGCCAGGTAGAGACAGACAGGGCTGCTGACGGCTGTGATTCCACACGCTGTCTCAGAGAAAGCGGTATTTCATCCACACGAACATGGTCAAGGCGAGAGACTTTGAAGATTTCCGGTTTGCTGGCAGTTGAACCGGCCCTGTTCTTTTCCACCCATCCCACACAGCCACTTGGTGGAAAGGAGTTAGTTTTCCCCACCACGTGGCTTCCCAGAATTGTAAATAGTGGCCACAGATGTTCTTTCCTAAAATGCTCCCCATCCCCTCCCCCCACCACTGCCTTTTCCAGCCGATGTCACCGTCTATTTACACACTTTTTCTTGTGGTTTTATATGGTAACACCATTTTTCTTTGAGGTTATTGTGTTTAAGGTAAGGTCCCATAGAATGGCGACAAGTAATTAAATTATGTTACAAAGGTGGTCCTATTCTGTACCGAAAGCTGTTGACGTTTTCTCTTCTAGCTGGTTAAAGTAGGGTTTTGCATGACTTCACCTCTTTATGTCCTGTGGTCTGTTCTGTTGTTGGATGGTGTGAGTGTGTGTCTTGGGAGCCACTGTGTCCTGAAGGGTGCCTAGGCTTTATATACCCATCTTTAAAATAAACACCGAAGACTCCTAGGAGGGTCACTAGTTGTGGGTCAACGTGTCGATTACAGTAAGAAATCACTGCCCTTCCCCTCCCATCCCCATCACTGAGCTTCCCTCGACAGAAAGCCTGGACACCTGCTCCTCACCCAGGTCCCTTCTGTGACATAGACCTCAGAGCACGGGCTGTCCTATTGGAAGGATCACTAAAAAGATTTGGGGTGTCATTGTTTTGCCACCAAAGGGCATATCCCCGCACCAGTCACTTCAGAGACCGGCATGTTCCACTTCCAATCGAGAAGCGTCCACAAAAAGAAATCCTAGAATCTTCATTGAGAAAGGAAGCTACTGTTAATGGAGATGTGAGTTTGGGGGGGTTTTTTTGGAGGGGGGAAGGGGGGTTTCTTTTTATTTCTGTGGGATTTTTTTTCTGGATTTGTTTTGATTACCGTGTAGCTCTCATAGTGTGGTATTTTTGCCAAAACGGAAGCGGAATCAGATGCACTTGCAGAGACAAATCACGAAGCAAATGTATTTCTCTTTACCTGCACTTTTTGAGTTTCAGCAATAAGGAAGGGTCAACTGTCCTTACCATCCAGTCAGCTTTCATTCAGCTCAGCCTGTGTGTGTGTGTGTGTGTGTGTGTGTTTAACTTCAAAAGGAACCACAGTCAGATCTGTTTAAGATGGACAGGCCTCAGAAGAAAGAAGCACATCCACACGTGGGTATGGTCGCCTTCACTGTGAACAGATGTAACCAGGTATTAATATGCAATATTGTTTCAAATACTTTCTAATACACTTTTTTTACAATGTTGTCTGTGGGGATCCTCAAGGTCCAATTTGCTTGCATCCCGGTGCGGCTTTAGGTCTTCGTCTGCCATTCTGGAAAATACGTGTACAGGATTGTAAATGAGAAAATGCACTTGTATTTCCCATCCGCCTTCTCTGGTGATGTTAAATTATTTCTGTTTAGCTGTGAACAAGGGGTAGCGCACCCCCTGGAGGAATAGAGGATCCTTTTGTACACATTTTGAAAATGCTTCTTCTGTAGTGATAGAACAAATAAATGCAACAAATACTTTGCTCCTTTCGCGTGAAGTCCAGGCCGGGAGGCGCCGCCACGAGCTGCAGACTCCTCCCCGCCGGAGGAGGGGGCGGGCCTTGGGGCGGCTGAGCCTGGGTTGGGAGCCACGTGACCGTGGGCGTGGGTGCTGTTCACAACACAGAAGTGTGGCTCGGTGGCACACTGACCTCTCCGCGGCTGCGCTGGGCTTGGGGGGTGAAGTCCGGTCTTTGGCTTCAAAATGTGGATTTGAGGCAGGCGGAGGTGGCGAACAATAATCCGTGCGCCCCACGCGCTTCCCAGTCCACTGCGTAATACCACGGGAGGCGGGTCCACGGCTGTGGGGGGCGCAGGAGTCAGTGGCTGACCACAGTGGCCACGTGTCATGACCCTACAGAGCTGCGCTCTTAGACCAGAGCCAGGCGGTGCCAGAAGGCTCCTCTCTTTTTTGGCGAGAGAACCAGACTTCAGGTCCACACCTAGTGAACAAGATGGGGTAGGCCAGGTCTGCATGGTGAACATTTGACCGGAGCAAGGTGAAACGCTAGTGAAATAAACAGATCGCACTCTTCCCCCGTCAGCCCCGGCCATCAGTTCCCAAAGGAGACTTTCAAAACCAGCCCCTGACAAGGCAGCATCTTTGGAGGAAACGTCCAGCCTCCTCCAGTAAGCGCACTCCTGGAGCGTGTTGCTCAGACTGGTGGGATGGGATGCACTAGAAATCGGTTCGACCGTGTTATGGCTGTGCCTTATTTCCCGGTGATCACAGATCCGGAGAATCGAGTATCTGCACTTACTCACAGATAAACCGAGCGCAGCCGAAGGGAGGAAAGTCCCTCAAAAGCATGAGTTTGATGGTGAGAGTGACAAACGTGTCTGTGTGCATCCGTGCAGCTCACATCCTTACGAAGCTTAATAAATGAAACCTGAAGGAATCGAGAGGCAGATCATCGCTGACACTAATCCCTCCCAGACGTCTCCAGCTCTCAGTTGCACGTCAGAGTCTCATCCTGGAGCCCCAAATGTGGCCAGTGGGTGAGAGTGAGCTTTCCAGTCTCAGTTCCAAGAGCCATCGGTAGGACGATAAACTCCATTTCTTGGTTTTCACCAAGAATCCTAAGAATGATTATCTCAGCTCATCCTCTGACACTGAACCTTTAGTGTTCCTGTGCCGTCCCTGGTCCCTACACCCTGCAAGTCCATGGTGCATCTACCTGATGGGCCCAAATGAGGAGTCCCACTCTGGGAAGGCTGCCCCGGAGGGGGTCTACCTCTGTGGGTTGACAGTGAGGTGTGCGTGGTGGGCCCCAGGAGGACAGCACCGGATTTCAGGTGGGATGCAGCAAGGTGAGAAGAGCTGGCAGCAGGAGCAGAGGACCGGAGGCCGAGTAGACCTGATGCGTTCCTGATGCCCTGCTACTGTTCCCAGCCCCCCCCCCCCAGCAGCTGTGAGCACCCCCACGCTCTCTGTATTCCACGGGGAGCCCCAGGGCTGCTGCTGAGTTTTCCTGCATGATTTTATCATTCCTGCTGGAAACTGCTGCTCTTATACCCTTTGCTTCTGTTCCCGATGAGGGCCATAAATATACAAGTCTATACACACACACGTGCACGGGCGCGCACACATATATACATACACACACACACACACACACATATATATATATAAGATTCTATTTATTTAAGAAAGAGAGCAAACAAGCATGAACAGGGGGGAGGGGCATAGGAACAAGCAGACTCCCACTGAGCTGAGTGAGGAGCCTGACGTGTGGCTGGATCCCAGCACCCTGAGATCATGACCTGAGCCGAAGGCGGGGGCTTAACCCGCTGAGTCACCCAGGCGCCCCAAAGTCGCACTATATTTTAAATGTTAGTGTGAAATTGGGGGAGCTAAAGACCAGGATTGCGGATCCAGAGGCCAAAGATCCCTGATCCCATTGCTAATTAATTAGTCATTTTTTTTTTATCAAAATTGAACCTCTGGGAGGTTTTGTGACTCCTTGGTGAAAGCACGCATTGTCATCAAAAACGCATGGACTCTCAAGGAACGGAATCCCTGTGGCAGTTCCTAAAAGTCCTGTGCTTTTGTTTTTGTTTTTGTTTTTGTTTTTGTTTGGTATGGCTTCTCAACTCCAAACACAGAGCAAGGCACAAGAGGAAACTCAAGGGACCCAGTGATTGGTGCAAGACTGGGGATGGGGGCGGAGGGGGGGGGCGTGAGTTCCTCTGCAGGCCAGGATCTGCTTGGTGCCTCTGGGTTTTCTCTGCACCAGAGCCTAGAGCGGCATCAGGTGGCGCAGACACCGCCTGCTCAGAGATCCTGCCAGAGCATCACCGTTCCTTGCTCTGCCTGCTTCGTGGCGGTCTTACCTGCCTATCTCCGACGCCCTGGCCCTCAAGCCATCTAACAGGAGAAAGTGGAGTCCCTTGGCTCTGAGGATAACAGTGCTGCCTCACAGCCAGTCCTGTCCTCTCTCTGGCCTCTCCTGCCCTGTACCCAAATTCCCAATCCTCAGCTGCCTCAAGGCTTCCTTGTCCTCCACCCCCTGCCCTGGTGCCGGTGCTTCCAGACATCTCCTGTGACCCTGGTTTTCAAATGCAGCTCAGAATCACCTGGGTGGTCGTTAAAAATGCAGTTTCCAGAACACTGCTCCTGATCATTCGGGAACTGGAGGTCTGCGTGGAGTCCACCCACCAGGCCTGGGACCAGCTCCCCCAGACCAACGAAGCTGAGTCCCCACCCTGTTTCTCCCCCAGCACAGTGCACATCTTAGCCCTCTTTCTCTGCCCAAACTTATTTTTTTTTTTTTTAAGAGAGGAAGAACAATAATGATTCTCTCTTCCCCCTGGAGTCTGAAACAACTCAGAGACAAGAGGATCAGAGAGTGGAAAACCAAAATAAATTGCTATGTTACCCATGCAACCTAGATTAGAGGACACACTTCAGTGCATGGCCACAGCCGTCTTGCTAAACCCTTTGCCCCGAATTAGACCAGTGTGTTCCCCTGGACACAGGCAGCATTTAAGTTCCCACACGCCCAGGAAGACTGAGCCCTGGCCCTGTGGGGACGGGGGACAGGAGACTCAGCAGGCAGCACAGCCCAGCAGAGCTAAAGGAAGTGTGCTCGGTTCTTGCCCCCAGAAGAGGGTGAAGAGGTGACCAAACAGGGGATGGCACGGAGGGGAGATGCAGTGCCCCTGGTGGCACGGAGGGGAGATGCAGTGGGAACAAAGGAGGACAGGAGGACCTAGGCATGTCCTGGCAGGGTCAAGCTACTAGCCTTGGAGGGGAGTCCAGACAAGAGGGAAGCAAAGAGGAGAAGGATTGGATTCTTGCCACTAGGGTGAGATTTCCATGAACAGAGTGGTTTGGGATTTTTTTTTTTTAAGATTTATTTATTTATTTTAAAGAGAGAAGGAGAGAGCGTGAGTTAGTTGGGGGAGAGGCAGAGGGAAAGGAAAAGAGAATCTCAAGCCAACTTCCCACTGAGTGTGGAGCCCAGTGTGGGGCTCGGTCCCACCACCTCAAGATCATGACCTGAGCTGAAATCAAGAGTAGGACATTAACTGACTGAGCCATCCAGGCGCCCCTGGGATTTTTTTTTTTTAATGTACCAAGTGCCACATCCTCAGAGTCAGCGGGAGGACTGGGATAGGCTGGGGGCCTGCTCTGGTCTGAACGGTCCTGTCCCCTCAAGTCCTCGTGCTGAAATCCCAGCCGAGCCTTCAGAAGTGGGATTAGGGCCCTCATAAAAGGGGTCCAGAAATATTCCTGTCCCCATGTGAGGACACAGCGTGAAGCCGCAACCCAAAAGAGGGCCCTCCGCCCGACTCTGATCTCACAGGTGCAGCTTCCAGAACTCTGGGAAACAGTTTCTGTTGTTTCCAAGCTCCTGGAGTCTGTGCCCTGCTGTTACGGCAGCCCCATGGGTAAAGGCGGGCTCCGTGGACATAGGCTACATAATCATCTATTTAAGGTGATTTAATCCACTGCTCATTGCAGGAATAACAGTCTCCGATCCTAGAGGAGCCGTGAAGACCACAGAAGGCTCGAAGGGGGGAGTGTGGTTTTGGTCTTCTCTGAGCGACCGGTTGGTGAGAACAGGTGAGCTGTGGGGAGAGGTCCGAGACCTGAGCATCACCAACACGTGGATGGCTGATGGTAAGGAAAGTGACAGATGTGCCGTGTGCCTGAGGAGGGAGAGGGGGAGACCGGGCAGCGGCTTTGACGAGCCCACAAAAGGAGAGTCAGCTGTGTGCAGCACCCCAGATTTTCTCGGTGCAGAAAGAGAGGCCACAACTGGGTCGAAGAAAGCAGTGGAAATGAGAAAGGGCAGAGAAGGAGCCACTGCCTGAGGGTCCAGGACATCCACAGGGACATTCCAGGAGCACTCCCACTGGGGTCTGGCAGAGGAGAAGCCAGGAGCCCTGTGCACTACAACAGGCCTCAGGCCTTGGCTACAACTTGCTGCTTTAAAAATGCCAAGTGCCGGGCAGTATTTCCTAAGGACACAGGTACAGACCTTGTGGTGAAGTCCCCTTGCTTGTCCCCTCCCTGCTCAAGAGCCTTCCCAAGTGTCCCTCCTCCCCTGCAGCAGGGCGCTGGCCCGTGGAGCAGATGGGCTGTGGCTACCCGGTGAATCGGCACGACGGGAAGCAGATGCAACCACCAAGGTCCCTGTGCACAACTGGGAACCAGCCGGTTGGGGAGGAAATTTGCATAACAAGGATAATTTGGTACCAAAACTGTCCCTTGAAGTGAACTGCATGGATCTCGGTACAGCTAACAAATTTCACTTCTTCTTTCCCATGTTTTGTCAGACCAACTAGATGTGACATTGAGCGTGTGAATTGTCCCAAAATATTCTGCCTGTCCCTCCGTGGGTCAGCTCCAGGCCTCCCTTCTGCGCTGCCCATCCCTGAGCCTCCCACGCAGGGGTCCCCTCCCTGCATGTCCCCCAGCACATGCACCCACACCTACACACAGCAGGGTGGGCCCAGACTCTCCAGAGTCCTGCTGGCCGCTACGCCGGGGTGGCCTCACCTCTGGGGCATCTCAGCCCACCCGGCACCTGTGGCAGCTTCCTCATCACATCTCCCTCCTGCTTCCTGTGGGCGAGGGCAGGCCAGGCCCCACAGCAAGGAGGGCCTGTGGTTTTGGGGCCCTCATCTGATTCCCCTTTCAGGGCCTCCTCCCTCTGGGTGCTGCCACTCACAAGACCGGCTGTGGGTCCCCCCTGCCCACACCCAGATCCTATCCCTGAAAGCATGTGGATGCCATTTCAAAACCGCGAGTGTGCCGCCCAGTGGGAAATCAGTTGCATGTTTATATCCAGTGTGAGTTTGGGAGGTCTGCCCCCAGCACTGCAGCCCTGAGAGGTCAGGGAGCCTGGTCAGGCTTCAAGTCCACTTCCTCCAGAATGGCATCCAGCCGGACCACCACGTGACTCCATGTGGTTCCCTCCAGCCTCACCGCTACTGAACTAGTCATTCAACAAGCCTGAGCTCATTGTGCTGAGCTGGTTTTTGGAACTCTCTCAAGACCAGGTCTCTGTGCTCCTGAAGTCCTTGGCTAAGTCCATGCCGGGGGCTCTCACGATGCTGTGTGTCAAGTGTCCACCTCTTCCATCAGATGGTGAGCTTCTGGAGGGCAGACGTGCTGCTGCCATCATCCCTAAACCTCCAACAGCAAACAAAGTCAGGCACTCACAGTTCTAAGAATTCTGTGTGATATGTGGAATGGGCCTTCTGTTCTGCTTCCTGGGCTCCTTGAGGTCTTATCTTGCCCTAGATGGTGACCTGATCCCCACCCCATGACTCCTCTTCCTGGAGCCCCTTCTCTGGAGCCCCTTCTCATCTTTCCACTTGCTTCAGGGCCATTGTCATTCTCCCTGGAGACAGGCACAAGACAATGAGACCCAGGGCCCAGGCTCCTGGGGTCCCTGAGTCTTTCCAGGAGGGTCCTGTCTTGCATCCTAGCATTTGGGCCCTTGTAAAGGGTCCCATCCAGGGGACAGACTGAACGGTCCCGAGCAGAAGCTGCTGTGAGCAAGGGGGGCTGAGAAGCAGGGAGGGCGGGTCTGCCTGGATCCCCTGGAACAAGGGCAGCTCAGTCAAATCTTGAGAGACAAAGGCAGAGAAGAGAGGCAGAGTCATGCAAAGTATCCAGTCAAAACCAGAGAAGACAGAATGAGTGGAAGACAAAAAAGGAAGTGACAGATGGACAGATGGAAGGAAGGAAGGAAAGAAGAAAGGAGCCAATAAATGGAAAGAGTAAGAATGTAGTGGACACTAACCCAATTGTATCAATACTTAAAGTGCGATTTGTCTAAATGCAACAATTAAAGGGGCCCCTGGGGTGGTGCTGTCGGTTAAACAGCTGACTCTTGATTTTGGCTCAGGTCATGATCTCAGGGTCCTGGGATCAAGCCCTGCCGTGGGCTCTGTGCTCAGCAGGGAGTCTGCTTGAGATTCTCCCCGCTCCGCCCCTTCCGCCATGTGCGAGTTCTCTCACTCTCTCCCAAAATAAATAAATAAAATCTTTAAAAAAAAAAAAAAACAAAGGCACCAATTAAAGCACAGAGATTATCAGAGTGGACCCACAAACAAGCCCCACTATATGTTGTCTGCAAGAATTCCCGTTTAGATATAAAGATATGTAAGCTAAAAAGAAAAATGTGGAGAAAGACATCGTGTTAGCACTAATCCAAAGAAAGCAGGAGTAGCTGTATTAAGCTTTTAGACAGAACTGACTTCAGAGCAAGGACAGTTATCAGGGACAAAGAGGGGCCTTACCTAATGATAAAGGGGTCTATTCTTCAAGAAGATGTAGCAAGCCTGTATATGTGTGGGCTTAACAGAGCATCACAGTATCAGCCGAACTGATAGACACGCAAGGGGGAAGAGATGAGCCCACGCTTGCAGTCAGAGGCTCTCAGAACCGGTCAGATCCAGCAGGCAGAAAATCAACAAGGACACAAGGACCCTGCAAGACAGAAGGGGTTATTGGAGTGAAGAAAGGCAGCGAAAAAATTCAAGGCAAAAGGACAGCACGCATACAGGTACAGAGGCTCGAGTGTGGAAGTGGTGTTTGAGGAAAGCCTGGGTCCAGAGTTTGGCGAGAGTGTCCTGGCATGGCTTTCTGGGTCTGTGGCCTCCAGCTAGCCCCACCGTGGGGTGGGGGATAAGCAGGAGGGGGAACCATGTTTAGCTCCAGAAGCATCCTCTCAGCACCAAAGCTGAACAGGGCCCAGAGTGGAGTGGAAACGAGCCCTGGTGTGATTCCGGAACTGCCAGGCTGCCGGGGAGGAAGGGCAGAGGTGGGTGTGAGCACCAGTTTCAGGTAGTGAAACTAAGGCCAGGGAAGCAAAGTGACTTTTTCAAGGTCACAGAGAGTCACCCTTGAGCATACTTCCTACAGCCCATTATGCATAATACAAAAAGAAGAATGGAACAGAGTGTTTTGGGAAAAGCCATACACCCCTGCCCCCTCTCAGAGAGTTATGCTGTATGGTAGCATCTGAAAGGTTCCAAGAGGGACCTCTATGTGGCACAGTCAGTGAAGCATCTGCCTTCAGCTCAGGTCATGATCCCAGGATCCTGGGATCGAGTCCTGCATGGGGCTCCCTGCTCAGTATGGAGTCTGCTTCTCCTTCTCACTCTGCCCGCCGCTCTCCTTGCTTGTGCTTCCTCTCTCTCTCTCTCTCAAATAAATAAATAAAATCTTAAAAACAAAGGCTCTAGGAAGAATGGAATATAGGTTCTTTAATCCAGATTCCCACCAATGGATTTAATGCCCCCAAATCCCCACCACCCCTTTTTTATTGTCAGCATACAAGTTGCTGTAGGAGGATGTAGTGAACAGCTCGCAGCCTGTCCCTGGTCTAGGAACAGCCCTCCAGCCATGCCCCAGTACTGAGGTCTGGACCACTGCCCAACAAGGCTATCCCTGTGGTGCCAGGCCCTGTGCTGGCGGCTCTGTGTGCTTCTCCTCTTCTTCCTGTCTCCCTGCTTGGTTGTCTCTAGCGTCCGGGGTCATGGGTGAAGACCTTGGTGTGGTTCCATGACTTGGTCGACGTCCTCATCCAGAAGTGAAGCCAGGGTGAGAACACAGGCCCCGGCCCCAGAGGGTGTCCCCCCCCCCAAGTGCTCTGTGAAACTGAGGGTGCTTGTAGGAGTTGTCCCCTGCCTTCTGGAAGTCGATCTTTCTGTGAGAGGGGAATTGCTTCAGGGACACGTCTTCTGCCGCCAGCAGGGTGTCGCTGGAGCATTTCAGAGGTGGGATTGGGAGTGTCTCATTCTCCTTATGGCAGGAAAAAAAGAGGCACGGCACTCGCCTTCTCAGCCATGGTTCCACTCGACATTGCGACGTAGGACCTGATGTTGGACCTGGATGATTCCAAACACGTTGAGGTGCTGTGCGCCTGTGTTGACATTTGAAAAGGAGCAACGCACCATTTCAGTATTTATTTCCTGGTTCAGGCCTTGGTGAAAAACACCACTAGACCAACCATAAAACACTTGAGGAAAACAAAAGAAAGAGAGAAATGTGCTGAGCTGGTCCTGGATACCAGGCACGGTGCTGTTGCCAACTTTGCAAGCTCCCGTCACACCCACCTTACAGCTCAGACAGGATGCGTCATTTCTCCAAGTCACGCAACGTTTGCAGACCCCAGATACCCAGGATAACACAATTTGCAATAGCGAAATAGAAGCAATACACCAGTGTGGAGGTAATACAACTTCTTAATAATGTATCTACCCCGTTATGTCGCATATAAGAGAAAAGGAAAGATACCAGTTATGCCGATAAATTATTCTTTGTTTTCCAAGCATTTTCCTATGACTGGCTGCCGTCAGATATCATTCACATTTCTGTTTTTCAGTACCCAGACTTTTCAGTTCAAACTCAGTCATATTTTGTATACATCGCCACACAGAGTTTCTTATCTTGTGGTGAGAACGTTTAAGACCTGCCCTCGTGGAAACTCTCAGCTATGTAATCCAGTGTTAACTATGGTCGCTGTGCTACGTATGACCCCCATGTGACTTATTTACTTTATAACTGGAAGTTTGTACCTTTGGACCCCCCTCGCCCATTTTTCCTATGCCACACCCCCACCTCTGCCAACCAGCAATTATGAGGAAGAGCCCTCAAAACGGTTTCACTTGGGTGATGTAAATCTTGCTTACAACACTTTATGTTGGGAGTTTGGGGTGGGAGGCAGGCAGACAGAACAGTTTTGGGGAAAAAACACAATAAAGAAACTCAAAAATTCTCATCCACGGGGCGTGCCTGAATTTGAATGATGGGATGAAGACATGTGTTGAGAAAGACTAATGATTCAGAAAGAGAATCAGAAGTAGTAGAAAGCTGAGTGGGAAAAAAATTTACATAGAAAAAAAAAAAGCATAGCCTTCCACTCTGCCCTGCTATCCGAGGGGGAGGAAACCACCATGCCGGAGCCCACAGGCTCCTCCAGCACCTCCCGTGGGGCTCAATGCCAGGCCTTCCTTACGGAGGAAGACAACAACCATCCCACTGGGTGGATAATGCAGCCCTCCCCCAGCAGGCCCACGGACACCATCACTGAATGACTATTCGGTGGGTCGGACACAGAGCAAGGAACACGGCAGGAGCAACGTGTATAGCAAGCCTGGAACGGAGGTGCCGCCACCTCCTATCTTAGAGATCACATGCAAGAGAGTCGTGGACCTCGCTCACCCGAGGTCCCCCAGCGGGTGAGAGCCACAACTGTCACCACACCATGGTGACTGGGGCTGGGTCTCGTGTACAGAATCACGTGAAGCAACCAGGAGGAGAATAGTTTCTCACCCTTAGGATGACTTGGTCACCGGCAGGCACTCTCGGTGCATGCATACCACCATTTAGGCGGGGTTGAGAATGTGAACATAGAGTAGTTGAAAAGACATCTCATTCAGAAGCAAAGAGCATAGCTGATTTCTTGACTGTTTGCGTGGAGGACCAGAGCTTCCCTTTCCCTCCCTGTAGCACGGAGATGCCACAGCCTACATCATGGCCTACCTGTGTTGGACCCAAAACAGAGGCTCAACGTAGAACATCGCTGTTCCGTACAGTAGTAGCTTCATGGCCCACATGGCTACTTACCCTTAAATTCACTGAAATGTAAAGAACTAGAAAATTCAGTGGCATCAGCCACATCCCACGTGTTCAGGAGGCCAGGCATGCCCACAGCTATCATACTGGACAGCGCAGATCCTGGAAGATCTCCACATCGTGGAAAGCTCTTGGGCATAGCTCTGAGGAGCCCCCCAGCGTCCAGCCTGGTGCCCAGAAAAGGTGGTACCTGCCAAACATTGATTCCCTCCCCAAGTAAACCATGCACTCCCAGATGACTCCGCATGAAGCCTGCCCTGGGGTACTGAATCCCGAACCCTCCCTTCAATATTCAAATTATGCAGAAACTTTCATTTCCCTTTTGACGACCAGGGCTTTCACTCTGCCAGCCGGGGACATCACATTTGCCTAAGGACATGTGCTTTGTATAAAGCAGGCTCACTGGGGCCTTCGAGGTGTTGGCTAAGTGGGGACTGCTTTCCCCCCACCAGTGCCTTGGAATTCGGGGACCTGCCTGACTTCCTCCCTGTTCCCGGTGCTGCGTCGGAGACCTGGCTGGCTGCTTCTGTGACCTCCAGTCCCCTTCCCGAAGCCACAAGCTGCAAAACAGAAACTGAGGAGCCCTGGCGGGAGGGTGGGATTTCCAGCAAAATAGGGAAGGGCTCGTTATAGGCTGCTGGTACATTCTTGCAGGATCATTCTCCTCCCAGGAGAAAAAGAGGAAAAGAGGGCAGATCACTTTCCTCTTGCTTCTGCTTCTCCTAAATAAACTGCTTGCCTCATTTCCTTTGCACTTAGAGAAATGTTCCTTGTGAAAGGGGCTGTTTCCACACATTCACCCAGCAGGGCTCTGGGAGGCATTTGCATTTCGGGACCCTCCCCTTACCTGGTTACATCCTTGCTCCTTGCATCTGGGCTTGAAGACAAGTGCCCACTCAGATCAGCGGCTTCTTCCGTCAGTAGAGCGTGCTGGTCCCTGCTGGACCTCAGGGCCAGGACACAGCTCTGGAAGGTTCTCGCTGATATCAGGCTGCAAAATCCAGGGCTGCGTGCACCAGACTGTCCTACACTCAAGGCCACGAGAAGGAAGTCAAGACCATTCCTAATCCCAGTCTCTGTGTACTGGGCTGGAGTTGGACCTGCTGGTTAATAATTCAATCTGACCAGCCTCCTCTTCAAATCAGAGCTGAAACATGCTCACTGTGAGCAGACGGACTCAGTGAGATCATGTCTGGTTGCCCCAGGAAAGAACAGCTTACTTAAAAGAGATTCAACCACTTCCAGTTTATATAGAAACAAGCACAGTGAAGGCTCTGCAGGAAATCTCCTTGTGAAAAATACAGACCAGAGCATGCTGAAAGTCCAATTAATTAAACATTTTTTAAAATGTTAAGTACAGTACATTAAACAAGACAAGTGAAGAAACCCCAAATTTGAGGTTTTAGCACATTAACTAGGAGAACATTTTCTGACATCTGATTTGGAATTCCTTTAAATGGTATCAGCATTCAAAGGGATGCTCCTGCCTCCAGGGCCTTCCTGGAGCCCTGAGGGAAAGGTGGGAGAAGCTCTCCATCTAGTGGTGAACAGATGTGGGCTTGGACGGGATCTGTGCCGCTGACAACCAACTTCCTGGTTCCAGGAGGAGGTGCTGCACCTGCTGGGGGGTAGGGGTGAGCCACTCTTCACCCAGCCCAGCTCCCCGACTGCAGGAGGGAGAAGCTGAGCCCTGGGACAGTAAAAACATACCCTACTCACTCAGCCAGGCAAAGGTGAAAACCATCTTGCAGCCAGGTAAAAATCAGAATCATTTGGTTACGGGTTTATTTCAAATGACCCCTTTGCATCTCATTCAGTCATGATGCCTCCTGAAATCAATCTCTGCATAAACTCTGTTAACCCCAAGAATAGGGATCTCCCTCGCCCTTGCTGTGGTCCAGAACCCTGCTAACCTTGATGGATGCTCTTAATCTGTGTCTACCTGGGGAGCCACCCTGACCTCTTTTGGACTTTGCCCTGAGCCAGGCAAGGAGAATAAGAAGATCACGGGCAATTAGAATGTAACTCAGACGATGATTGTTCTCACTGCTGGCCCTCCACTCCTTGGCCCCCAGGTTCCTGGAGCCAAGATCTCTGATGTCTTGCAGGGGAGGAAACATTTCTTCCTGCCCTCTGAGGTTCAATGTCTGGGTCTGAGGAATGAAGAGGCAATAGACCATCAACAAGAGAGAAGGTGTATGATTTTATCTGATGTTAAAAGTTTTGCATGACATGGAAGAAAGAAAGAAATGCCTAGGCTTGAAGGCTTTTGTGCTCCTTGGACAAAGGAAAACATGTCTAGAGAGAAGTGAAAGACGAAGAAAAGAGACTGAACTTGCAGGGGCAGTGATTTATAAGATGAAAAATATTTTGGGAAGCTTGTGGCAGATGAGCATTCCCTGCTTGGGCCGGGGGAAGACGCCTTCACGGGGAGAATTTATGCTCTGCTTAAACTGGATGGGGGATGATGGGGGAGGGCAGAGAGCTCATCCTATAACTACTTTTTCTCAGTAGCTTTTGGCTCAAAATAATCCTTACCCCAGAGTGGCGTATTAGACAGTGCTGCACTCTGGTCTTGGGTACCACTGCTCCAGTGCCCACTGACCACAGACAGAGAGAACCCTATTTAGTGTGGGTGAATGAGTGCACACTGTGTTTAGCCCCTCTGGGCTCTTGTTCTGGAGTTAGGGTAGTTCAGGCATGTTATCTGCTCTCTATAGGCCTCCCTGGGTTCATCTGTGAAGACAGGATGGGAACAGTCCCTGCCTTAAAAGGTTGTCATGAAGACAGCATGGGAAAGGCACGGTGCCCAGGACCCAGGAGACACTCAGAGAGGGTGGGTTCCTTTCCAACAATTTTTCAACACCTGTTCTGTTTCACACCCTCCAAACTAGGATTAAGGGAGATTACACATTGCCTGAGAAAGGATTAGTGACTTGAAAGTATAACAATAGAAACTATGCAAAATAAAATACAAAGAAAGTCCAAACTTCACCATGTTCGAGTGAAGTCCTAGAAGAAGGGGATGGGGGAGCCAACATTTTAGACAGTAGGAAATATTTCATCAGCTGTTACGATTGCTGTTATTAATGTGGTGGGATGACTAGTCGAGTCTCTACACTGACTAGTAGAGTCTCTACACTGACTAGTAGAGTCTCTACCCTGAAAACACTCCTCAGTCTTCAGCACAGCCTGGCCAGGGGCCTGGCGGGGAGAATTGCCCTGAAGGGAGCTACAGCGCCCTCTGTAGCCACCTCATGCCGGGCAGGAAGAACTTCTACAGCACAGGGAAGAGCTCTGGGCAGGGGGCGGGGGGGGGAGTAGCTGGATTAGGGACCAGGGGAAAGCATCCTGTGTTCTGAGGTCAGCAGTATCTGCACCATGGAGACAGGTGGGATGTGAGGAGAGGAGGGGGCCATCTGAAGAGCCCCATGGAGCCCATGGCCAGTGAGCTCCAGGAGCAGTCATATTGCATATACTGTTCTACTTCATTAGTTCCTCTCTTGGCCCCACATTTTACACAAAGTCCGGTCAGACTCCGCAGCTGGGTCTTCATGTGCCATGGGGTCCTGTGGGAGAGACCTGAGCCCACGTAGTAGATGGGGACTGAGGGCACTACCACTTCCTCAAATTGCCGACCACCTGTCTTCAGGGAAAGAGGCTCCAGGGATCCGGCACAAGTCCATGCTAACCTGGTCGTGTGGGCTGCCTTCCCTCTGGAGAGAGGCCAGCGTCATTTTTCACTGTATTTAACAGATGATTCCAAAGACTGACACGAATGAATGCCTCTAGGCATGCGTTACACTAGGCCAAATCCTAGGGAATTTCCAACATTGGACCATCTACTCTACACTCAGAGGGACATCATGAGGTGGGAGCAAGCACAGTCTTCTGTTCTTGGAGAACAGGTTGGAAAAGCTAAGATCATCTCATGCTTTGTCTTTTTTTTTTTTTTTTTCTAATTTTACCTTATCTTATCTTTGCTACACAACATGCTTCTTGTGTAGAGAACCACCCAGCCTTGCAGGGCCGCGCTTCCCCAGGGCAGCATTTCAGGTCCAACGGGTCTCCAAGAAAGAAAACACCCCCATGGTGAATGGCCAGGAGTTGAGGTGCCAGAAGGTCGGGATTGCCCAAAGTCCCCCAAGACAAATAAAGGAAGAATTAGAAATATCAGTGGTATGGAGTGTTCAAAAAATTTTTCTGAGAGAATTGGTGAGTTCTTTGAAAAAATCCATTTAAATACCATTGTCACCTTTAACAACATTGAGAGGAAGGACCCTGCTGCGTTCACCACGCCATGTGATACCTCATTTCGCATACGTGTTACGGCGTCTTCTCCTATACCTCCCTCAGATTCTGGCATTCTCTAGACCAGCACGATCCCATAGAACTTTTTGTGATGATGAAAATGTTCTGCTTCTGCCCTGTCCAGAGCAGAACCCACAGGCAGGGTGCTGCTCAACGCCTGACTAGCACAACCAGAGAAATGCATGTCTTATTTCGTTGCATCTTGTAAGCTGATTCACCCCATGTGGATGGCGGCTGTATACTGGAGAAAGAGCCAGTTATTCTCCCCCCAGCAGAATTCCTACATGGTACTTACCATTCTTGCTCGACCACGTTAACACCGTCTACATTTTGGCCGAAAGCTGCTCTGCACTTCTTTGACTACAAGCTTCATCTTAAATGAAACATCCCTGTGGAATCTTAAACTTGGGAATCAGACAGTGTTCTTGCCCATCCTGAGAGGTATGAATCGAGAGAGCGAATCTGTAATTTAGTAGAAAGAACTTCACCCATACTCCCAGGAAGTCACGCACCTGGGACGTCCACGGGTGCATGGCGATGACACTTGTCACGTCTTGACCTGAAATAGTGTCTCCCTTCTTCCCTCTACTCTCCATTTTGCTGCTTCTGCTGCTGTTTTTAGTATGGTAGCATCCATTTCCCCAAAGGGCCTGGGTCCTGTGTGAAATGTCATTTTACTCTCCTTCTTGGTTATCTAGTGCTGCATACAACAGATCCCCAGACCTAGTGGCCTCACACAGGAAACCCGTGTTATCCAACAGTTTATGGGGGTTAGGAATCCAGGAGCTGGGTTTTCTGGCTCAAGGTGTCCCACAAGAACACATTCAATTTGTTGAGCCGGGGTCTTATGTGGAGTCTCAGCTGGGGGAGCAGGTGCTTCCAAGCTCATTCACATGACCGCCAAGATCTTGTTACTCTCAGGAAGTTGGGTGGAAGATGCCAGTTCCATACTGACCAGACACCTCCCTCTGCCTTTCCCTGTGGCTTCTCCGTAGGGCAGCTCACAACACAGCCGCTGGACATCACCCGAGTGAGCAAGTGAGAGAAAAAGGAAAGGAGAGTAAGCTGGAAGCTGTGATCTTTCCCTTGAAACAGTTGTGGACAGGACATCCCATCCCTTCTATATTTGGTTCATTAGAAGAAATTCACACTCTAGGAAACCATGAACAAAACAAATCAGGATCCTGGTGTCTGTCCACTAGCATCTGCCCTCTGGCCCCAGTGGTCTTATCCTGTAAGAAACATTCACCTCCCATGTGCCTCATCCCATTCATGCCACCACTCAAGTCCCAAATCTTATCTTCTATGTCAAGCACGGGTCCAGAAAAGGCCCTCGGGGATGGTTCATTAAGTGCAGTTCCAGGGGCACATCTTCTCTTGATGTGTGGACCAGCAAGGGATCCGCCCCCATCACCTCCCACAGAAAGGGCAGGATAGGCACAGGATGGCAGCTGTGCGCATTCTCATTCAAATCAGGGAGACGAGAGAGGCAGGCAGGGTGGCTGGTCCATAGTGGCTCTGAGATTCCATCAGGCAAATATCGGGAGCGTCTGAAGTTTCAAGGCCTGAGAATAAGTTCCTCTGACTCTTGGCTTTGCCTTCTGAGTTTGGAGCTCTGCCCTCTGAGCTCATGCCCTCATGCCATTCTTTTCCATGAACGGTGATGGTGGGTAAGTCATTTGTTCTTTCCAGAAGGACTTTGGGAGTCTGATATCCACCTCTCCATTTTACTCTCTTTGCCCCCTTTAGTTTGAGCTGATAGTTTCTGCTAAAACAGTTTTCTCCAATGGTCTATGGGCGTTCTGTGGGTTTCATGAGTTCGCTCTGTTGCATGAAAGGCGAACCCACAGATCATCCACGGCCGCCATAGAATGGTTGAAGATCCACACCCTGAAACCTCCCAGAGGCCCTCGTGTTCAGTCGAGAGGGTTGGTTCCGTGAGACCCCAAAGCGTCTTCTGCACGAGTGAATATCCTCAGCTTTCCATCCTCCTGAGGTTTGGCCAAAAGGTTGTGTGGTCAACCCTCAGCTTTGCCCCAAGACACATTCTCCTGACAATAAATCTCTTCCTTATAACACCTTTGCTGTCTGGAGAGGCTGCGGATTTCCAAAATCATGAAGTCCTGGTTCTCTCAATCCACTTCCCTTGTGTTTACTCCACTGCGAGCAGCAGTAGGAACCCGGAAGGCCCTTCCCCACTTGGCTGGGCATCTCTTGATGCTACACAGGCAGTCAGTCGCTCCCAGGCCCTGCTTTCTGTAGAACTTCAGGAGACAATCTCACTCAGCTTTCTGCCGCTGCATAACCCCCCTCTTCTGGTTCATAGTAACATACCCTTCACCTCTGTGAGAGTCCCAGTGGCAGTGTCTGGGGCATAAATCCTACAATAGTCTGTTCAAGGTGATTTAGGCATTATTGTAAAATTCCCTCAGCTCCCCCCACCATGGTCTGCTTCCAAAGCCATCCCCCCCTTTTCAGGTGTCTGTGACAGCAACCATTCACTTCCAGATGCTACAGTCTGTTTTACTATTTGCTGCTGCTGAGCAAATTACCACAAACCTAGCAGCTCAAAACAACACAGTGTCTATGGGTCCAGAGTGTAGACACAGGTTCACTGGGTCCTCCGACCCAGAACGTCAAGGTAAGTACAGGAGATATGCAAGAAGCTTCTAAATAGAAACCAATGGTAGGGGCGCCTGGGTTGTTCAGTGGGTTAAAGCCTCTGCCTTCAGCTCAGGTCATGATCTCAGGGTCTCGGGATCGAGCCCCGCTCCAGGCTCTCTGCTCGGTGGGGAGACTGCTTCCCCCTCTCTCTCTGCCTGCCTCTCTGCCTACTTGTGATCTCTGTCTGTCAAATAAATAAATAAAATCTAAAAAAAAAAAAATAGTAGAAATCACAAAACACAGAATTTAAAGATTTGATGGATAAAAAGTCCACTTCCAGGCCAGTTGCCATCCATCACAATCCACCTTTTACTTAAATGCCGTGGCTCAATTCGGTGGTCTAGAGTGGGACCCAGGTGACCCACATTCTTTAACTCAGGTGATGAAGAGGAGACATTTCAGGGTTCTCTTAAGGCATTTCTCCGAAGTCTGTGTAGTTCTCTGCTGTTCTTTTTTTTAAGATAGATTTTATTTATTTATTTATTTATTTAACAGAGAGAGAGAGAGAGAGAGAGAGAGAGAGAGAGCGAGCACACAAGCAGAGGGAAAGGGAGATGCAGCCTCCCCGCTGAGCAGGGAGCCCAATGCAGGACTTGATCCCAGGACCCTGAGATCGTGACCGGAGCCAAAGGCATTTACTTAACTGACTGAGCCACCCAGGCGCCCCTCTCTGCTGTTCTTATAAGAGTTTTCTCAGCACTCAACAACCTTATCACCCACATCAGGCCAGCATGAGGGGACTGGCACATCCTCTCAGTGGAATTGTAGGCAACCCTGAAGCATGTGGACATGTGCAGCATCCACTTATGGTACATTGTTAAATTTTAATGACTGTTGAGTCTGCAGTATAATTTGAGTTATAGAAAACTGTATTCTGTGTGTCATGGAGGGGATAACCTGAAGAGAAGTCTGTCCAGTCATTCCAGATTGTACAGTTGAGTGTGTAACCTTCCCCCCTGACATTCTGTACTTCTTTAATTTTCTTTATATGCATTAAAATCTTTTATTTTCTTTATATGCATTAAAATCTTTTATTTTTTTAATTTAAGATTGTCCTAATGGTTGGAAGTGAGAGAATTGTGATAGGAATTCCAGCTGCGAATTTATCACAGGCGTCCTTAAGGAAAACCAACTCTAGTCTCAAGATGTTTGCAAAGCTAAAATTTCTGAGTTTAAAGACTTTATTTCTGGAGCCTCTGGCTAGCTCAGTCCATAGAGCATGGGACTCTTGATCTCAGGGCTGTGAGTTTGAGTCCCACATTAGGTATAGAGATTACTTAAAAATAAAATCTATTTAAAACAAAACACTTTATTTCTCCATTTCTCCAAATACTATTCAGGAAGTTTTGTATAATACTTAAATACAGAGAATACAGGGGGAAAGGAAGGGAGTGTGGAAGGAAGAAAAGAAACAATGTTTTGACGTGTCCTTGATAGTTCCAAATACATATTTTTCATTGACTCCTATCATGATCCTTAATGTGGAAACCATTATCCTCACGAGATAAAACCCAGAGAACATTAAGAGACAGGGAACACAAAGATTCTTAAATTCTGGCACCTAGAATTTTAATTTCTGGAGTTTTATGTCCAAGAGAGTCAGTTTCATTTATTTCACTTTTTGACCCTGGGCTTGTACCTACGTTTATAGTTACATCAGAAAGTGTGTCGGTGGATTTTCTCATGCAAAATTCAGTTTGTCTGTTTCTTATAGTTTCTCCTGTTTCAAGTCAATAGCTAATCTCAGAGCTTGTTTATCTTGAGATGATAACCTCATGTATTGAGTTATCAGGAATCTGTTTCCCTGGTATTTTTAAATGTTGTATTTTCTCTAACATATTATAAAGTGTGTACTATGTTTTATATAAATTAACAATTGAATCTAATAAAGGAAATGCTATATTGAATTTCCTATTTCTTTGAGTATGTATCTATACTCTGCAGACTTGATCCCTGCACTGGAGTAGAATTTTAGGAGCATCTCAAGTAGCAAAACTTTTAGTTCCCCTTCTTAATCTAGCTGCTATGTTGACAGCAAGAAAAGTGAACCTTGCTCACTACTTAATAACACTGCTCAATAAACCAAGAGTAACCAAGTTGGGAGTGTCACAGCCTCTGGGGGCTCTTGGGTTGGGTCCACCACCAACCTCCCTTTTGTCTGGCAGTGATGTCAGCAGAGGGTTCCTACCCAATCTTACTAACCCAATTTTTGCTGAATGGAAATGCTGGCCTTTAGCATCCAAAGATGCCCACTTGATTTACCCCAAAGATACAGATGTAGGGAAAAGAAGGGCCATCTGTACCCCAATGTTCATAGCAGCAATGTCCACAGTCACCAAACTGTGGAAAGAACCAAGATGCCCTTCAACAGATGAATGGATAAAGAAGATATGGTTCATATATACAATGGAATATTACTCAGCCATCAGAAAGGATGAATACCCAACTTTTGCATCAACACGGATGGGACTGGAGGAGATTATGCTGAGTGAAATAAGTCAAGTAGAGAGAGTCAATTATCATATGGTTTCACTTACTTGTGGAACATAAGGAATAGCATGGAGGACATTAGGAGAATGAAGGGAAAAATGAAGGTGAAGGAATTGGAGGGGGAGATGAACCATGAGAGACTGTGGACTCCTAGAAACAGGCTGAGGGTTTTAGAGCAGAGGGGGTGGGGGGATGGGTGAGCCCAGTGATGGGTATTAAGGAGGGCAGGGATTGCATGGAGCACTGGGTGTTATATGTAAACAATGAATTTTGGAACACTACATCAAAAACTAATGACGTACTGTATGGTGACTAACATAACATTAAAAAGAAAAAGAGAGAGAGAGAATTTGTGAACTCCATTCAGTGGTGAGCACCTTGATGGCCTGGGTGACACCCAAGAAGTGCATGGTAGGTCGTGCAGTGGAATTGAGTCAGAAAGAGTCTTTGAAATTAATTATGCAGTGGGAAGAAGTTTCTCCAAACTACTTAAGTGGCTTAGGAGAAACAATTTTTTTTTCATTTCTATGTATACAATTGCAGATATATACAATTGGATATCATGTGCATTTTCCACTCTAATTTAAACCAGTTGAAAGGAATAAATAATGAAGTACTGACATATTTATTTTGCATCTACTAAGCTTATCCATTAAAATAGATTTATCTGCACCATTTCCCTTAAATTGCAATCATGCCCTAGTTCCACAGCAATTTTCTGCATTTTGTGAAATGATGTCTCCAGAAGCCTATCACACCTTGGGGGTTGCGGTGGTGCACCGGGTCAGAAGCATGCGTGCGGCCACGCCATTTCTTCCAGATGTGAGATCTCAACATTATCTGCGCCCCAAACTCTGATAAATAGAATTTATCTGTGCCCATTTCTGTGGGCACAGGTATAATGTTATTCATACATGTTTCTTGCTCCCAGACTTCTGTATAAAATGGGTTTCTGAACATTCAGTTTCTTAAAATGCAGATGAAATCTCCTTTGGCCTCATAACTACTTTGGAAGCAATTTTGACAGCTTTGCTCAATTTGGATTTGAATGAATGGTTATTTTCTATGGATTCTGATCCTGAGAGGTTTACTTCTAAATTCCATCTTATCTATGTGCAAAACATCAATGCTCTCAAATTATTTTTTAAAGGCTTATTTTCAGTCCATTCAATATTTTTCAGCCCTGTTTTCCATATGCGATATGAAACATTTTCTAAGAGTAATTAACAATCAGGGGTCCCGGGACTCTTTCCTTGTCTCTCCAGTACTTATGAACAAACCTGTTGGCTGCTGGAAAAAAAAATTTTTAAAGCTTTAGTTATTCGACAAAGCTATATTTGGTACTTTAACAATATGATTTCACTGAGTTTTTAAAAATATGGAAAGAGTGGGGCACCTGGGTGGCTCAGTGGGTTAAAGCCTCTGCCTTTGGCTCAGGTCATGATCCCAGGGTCCTGGGATCGAGCCCTGCATCGGGCTCTCTGCTCAGTGGGGAGCCTGCTTCCCTTCCTCTCTCTCTGCCTGCCTCTCTGCCTACTTGTGATCTCTGTCAAATAAATAAAATCTTAAAAAAATATATGGAAAGAGTAAAACAATTAGAACAGCTGTGCTTTGTGTGTCAAGTCAGACCTGGAGACCCCTCACCCCCCAACTCCCGCCCCCAGAGGGTGAGCCTTTTTTTTTTTTTTTTAAAGATTCTATTTATTTATTTGACAGAGAGAAAGATCACAAGTAGGCAGAGAGGCAGGCAGAGAGAGAGGGGAAAGCAGGCTCCCTGCTGAGCAGAGAGCCCAATGTGGGGTCGATCCCAGGACTCTGAGACCATGACCTGAGTCGAAGGCAGAGGCTTAACCCACTGAGCCACCCAGGTGCCCCAAGGATGAGCCCTCTTAATTGCTACCGAATCTCCTAGCCTTTTCTCATTCCTGTACTTATACATTGTATATATGAATTATCGGGCAGTTCACATGTGTCAGTGACCAGCGGTGCCTGGAGCTGTCCCCCCCATCAGTGTATAAACATACAGCCAACTGAGTCTTTCAGACCCCGACATACAGCCCCACAGGCAGACTGAAAATTCTCCATGGACGAATATGTAGACTGACCATCTGTCTCGGGATGTCTCGGCCTCCCCGACCAGGAGCCAGTTCCCATAATAATCTCCCCTAGTGCACTCTGACCGTGTATGCTCTTGGCCTGCTTCTCTGGAGAGCCTTAATACACCAGGAGGTTTCTCAGTATTTCTTCCCTATCCTCAATTCCTGCTGGGCGCTCAATGGACTTTTTGTTTTTTTGTGAATTCTCAGCTATTTACTCAGGAAATCATCTGCTCTTATTAATGTGGCTATTGTCTCCTCTCTCCTGTTCCTTTTCTGTAAGACTCCCGTCACACCGATAAAGTTCCTGGAATCTCTCCTTCCCACCACTGAACCTGTCCCTTCCTTCTTTTCGTCCTTCTGCTTCATGGTCTGAAATCATCCTGCAAGTCATTCTTCCATATCACTAGTTGGTTTCGACCATTTCCAGTTATATTTCAGTCCCTCTACTGAGATTTTTATTTTGACAGTTAGGACGTTTTCCTTCTTCCTGAGTCTGAATTTCATAGGATACAGCAGAGGTGGCGGGGGGGGTGCCTCCTGTGTCACCATGCTGTGGACACTTCTGATACCTGTCTTGCTGGCAGATTCTCCCTTGCTGGCTTTCGGGGAGCAAGAGGCTGCTTGGGAAGCCCTTCCATGACAAGGAGTGGAGGACAGCAGACACTGCGGTGTGAGGTCCTGCCTGCTACCAGCAACCATGTGAGCCTGGAGGTGGCCCCTTCCCCGGTCGAATCTCAGCTGAGACTCGTCTCCAGCCGACACCCCCAGGGCAGCTGTGGGAGCCCCCAACACAGAAGCCTGGTCACGCCTGGCCCACAGACACTGGGAGACCATTCACGTGAACTGTTTTATGCCACTGTGTTTATGCCGAGATTGCTGCCCCAGTGAAATAACTCCTCCAATCACTGCTGATTTTTATTTCATGGCCGCTGCGTTTTCTGGGATCAGGAGTTTTCAGGATTGTGCTGTCTCTGGGACTTACAGGTTTCTCTGAGATGTGTTGTTCTTCTCTGGGCACCTCCCCAGCTGTTGGGTTTTCTGAGATGCCTGGTGAATCTTGCATGGTTCCGACGTGAACGAGAAAGGGCCTGGCTGTGAGGAACTCCCTCCTGGGTGTGACAGGGAGGCAGAGAGGTGTCAGGGACAAAAGGGCAGTAAGCATAAATATTCCAGTTAGCGATATTCACCAATTAAAACCGGGGTGGTGGGACAGGGATGGGTGGACGCACCCTACTCAGTGGTCGGGAGGGCCTTGGACATGAGGCAATTGGACATGAGGCAGCTCATGAGAGGAGATGGGGAGCAGACCTTGAGACTCAGGGAACAGGGAGTAGAAAGGCTCTCCGTCCCTGCACATGTGTCCAATGGCAGCCATAGCACAGCTCTAGCACCACAAACTCAGAGAGAAACACTCACACTTACTGGCTTGCCTGTAAGTGGGTGGGTGCCTGTCTCGTGGGCTCTGCTAGGTTTTCTGCCCGAACCCCTCGAGGCTGAAATCAAGGCGTCAGCTTGTCTGGGCTCTCCCTGGGGCTCTCTGTGGGGAAACTCAGGTCCAGGCTCATTCAGGTCATTGGCAGAATTCAGTTCCTTGTGGTTCTAAGGCCGGGCTCTCTGTTTCTCTGCTGGCTTTTGGACCCTGCCTCCGAGCAGGTGACCCACGTCGAGTCCTTCCCATGCCTGGCAATTCCGACTTCCATGTCCACTACAGTGAACTTCTGCTTCTTCTTCTTTAACCACACAGGGAACGTTCTCTGCTCTTACGGTCTGATGTTCATATCCTAATCCAGGATAACCTCACCATCTCGGTCCACAGCTATCCTGAAGCTGTCAAGTCCCTTCCAGAAGCACCTAGATTCATGTTTGATCGGATAACTGCAGGACAGGAAGCTTGTGGGGACGTCATCAGAATTCTGCCCACCACACGTCCTGTACAGGGAAAAAGTTGGTTGCATTTTCAAAGACCAGTGCAATGAAGCAAAGCAAGAGTGAAGATGGGGGCCATTTAGCTCTAGCCAGGAATGTGGACCTTTGATTTCAGTGGGAATCTGTTACAGGATTTTTTACAGGGGAGTGAAGCGGAAACTAACTCATACTTGAAATTTGCCCAGCATGGCGAGTGGGGAACGCTTCTCTAGCAATCCTGGTACACTGTGCAGTGGGGCCTGTTGGGAAGGGACATGGCAGCCTGGCGTGTGTGTGGTCTTCTGCGTGAGCCTGCAGTGTGTGTGTATGTGCATGTTAATGCATGTGCACATGTCAGTGGGAGGGAGGGGCGTTGCTTCTGGGACTGTAGGGAGGGAGGCCGATGCCCACAGACTGATCAAGAGGCAACAAGTCTCACAGTGGGACGGGGTGAGTAGGCTGGGAGTTCTCACCTGTGCTTTTGCCTAACAAGGCCACTGGAAATGACCTGCCACTCTGCCCCACGACTCAGGCCAGAGCCCACAGGAGTCAGGCCACAGATCGCTCTCTGATTCAGGGAACTTGTCTTGCTCACGGCTACATGTGAACACGGTATGGCTCTGCACTGGTCTCCGCATTCTTGCCCTGTCCAGCAACCCCCAGCCGGGCCCACAGCTGGGTTTGCCATCTGAGCTCCGGAACCACCTGCAAACCAGGAAACCTGCCTCCACTGGCCTCCCACGCCCTTGTTGGATTGCTGGCCTCAGCTCAGGGGTCCTGCAACCCAACGCCACTTGCCCTATAACTTCTAGAAACACCAATGTCTTGTTTGAAAATGGTGTCTCCCCTCCCCCGTACCACCACGACAGAGTCAGTCTTTTTATTTCTTCCTTTAAGTGAAGGTTCAGCACATGTGGAAAAGGTAAATGCATGGCTTAGCCCACTGTTGTAAATGGGAAGTTCCATGTTAGACCTTTCTTTTTTAAGCGGATATTCTGTTCTGGGAGAAAAAGAAGCTGGTATAGTTTTTTGTTTTTCCCCTAGGAGCAAGTGGGTAGCACATCTTAGATACATAAGGAGCAACTCTGATCCCAAAGGATGGGACCCCAGGAGAATGAGTCCCTCTCTGGGGCTGCACACTTGTCACCCGTCCAGGGCTGTGGGTGGAGGGGAGACAAGGGATGACAGGTTCTGCTGTATGATGTAGCTGCTCTGACCATGTCCCAGGAAGAGGAGACTCCAATTTTTAGCCCGAGTCTCTAGCTTTCCGGGAAGAACGGGTGAGGAGAGCTCTAGGACCTTCTCGAGCTGGACAAGCCCCCTCAGTCACACAGGTTCCCTGCCGTGGCTGAGACTCCCAAGCTGGCTCCTGCAAAGCAGCCAGGGTCCGGGGCATCCTTAACCGCAGTTCAAATGCCACCCTATGTGGAATTCCTAATTTTTAAAATTTCCCCCCATTTTTTACATGATTCATGCATTCAGTGGTACCTTATGCTGACTTAACTTCTCACCAAAGCTCTCCCTTCATATCTTCCTAGTGTCTTTCTTTCTTTTTAAAGATTTATTTTGAGAGAGGAAGAGCGCAAGTGGGAGGGACAGAGGGAGAGGGAAAGAGAATCTCCAGCAGACTGCGAGCTGAGCGCAGAGCCCAAAACGAGGCTCGACCTCATGATCCTGAGATCATGTCCTGAGCCGGAACCAAGAGTTGGACACAACTGACGGTACCACCCAGGCGCTCCTTCCCCATTTCTATCATGAGCCAAATTAGTAACACCAAGACAGGTAACATATACAGAACTATATATTCTTTTGTATCTAGCACAGTGCCAGCACCTGGTACCCTGTAAGCCCTTGTCAAATTGATGACTACTTGGTAACTGATAACAGAATAGCAAATCGGGGTGTGTCTTCAGGATTATCTAATACAACATCCTGATTCTTACAGCTAAGAAAGTCGTCGCCTGAGGTGGTAATACAAACTGTCCACTAATCAGTGCTGGTTTATAAAGCCCATTGGTAAGTTTTATTTAAGGACAAGAGTTGTAAGTGGTGATTCATCTATTCACATAAGATACCCTCCTTCGGCCAGGTGGCTGCAGCAAACTTTAAACAGCTGTCCAGCCAGCCTGCTCACGACCAATCCAGATTTGAGGTCAAAAGCCAGGAATCCGTGGAGCTAAAAAGTGTATCTTCAGGAGAAATAAACCACAAAACAGACTCTGAACTCTAGAGAACACACTGCTGGTCACCAGATGGAAGGTGGGTGGGGCGTGGGGGAAGCAGGTGATGGGGTTGAAGGAGGCACCTGCTGTGATGCAGGGAAATGTTGAATCACTGTATCGTACACCTGAGACTAATACTACACTGTATGTTAACTGACTAGAAGTTTAAAATTTAAATAAAAACTTCAAAAAAAAAAAAAAAGTATCCTTATCTGACCTGCCCTTTTACCATGGACCCGAACAGAGTCCTTCTTCCAATCAGATCTCTGGAGGTGGGTTTTAAAATGTCCCTTAGAAACACTGGGGACCAATAAATGTCCCTTAAAAATTCTGGAGACCAATAAATAAGACAAAGAGGAGTAAGTGGAAAATCGTAATCTGGGATCTATCAAAAACTTATGTCTTGAAGGGAAACAAAACTAAAAGATATTTCTTTCTTTTAATTAGATTTACTGCCTAAGTTTAGATGACAGAGGATCTGTAATCAAAGACAAATATCACGACTATTAAGCAGAACAAGCTACAGTTGACAGCCACCTAAAGCAGCTGGAAAAAAACGATTATTCTAAGAAATGAAAGCAGTTGGTGATCAAGTCAAGATGGCGGAGAAGTAGCAGGCTGAGACGACATCAGGTAGCAGGAGATCAGCTAGATAGCTTATCTAACCATTGTGAACACCTACAAATCCAACAGGAAATCGAAGAGAAGAAGAGCAACAATTCTAGAAACAGAAAATCGATCACTTTCTGAAAGGTAGGACCTGCGGAGAAGTGAATCCAAAGCGAGGGGAAGATAGACCCCGGGGGGAGGGGCCGGCTCCCGGCAAGCGGCGGAGCGACGGAGCACAAAATCAGGACTTTTAAAAGTTGGCTCCACTGGGAGACATCGCTCCAGAGGCTAAACCGGGGGGAAGCCCAGGCAGGGTCAGCGTAACCCCAGGTCCCGCGGGGTCACAGAAGGATGGGGGGTGTCTGAGTGCTGCAGAGCTCGCAGGTATTAGAGCGGGGAAGCCGGCTACAGCGACAAAGCCGAGGAGTGAGCTCTCAGCCCGGGGTTACCTTGTGCCGGTCGCAGGCTGGGGGGCTTGGAGCGCAGCCAGAGGCCACGGAGACAGAAGCGACCGGGCGCTTTTCTCCAGGTTCCAGCAATTGACTGCTTTCCTCAAGGCGCGACTGCAGGCCAGGGAGGCGGGGCGGTTGGGCGCTTTTCTCTGAGGGCACACTGAGGAGCGGAACCCCAAGCTCTCGGTTCCTCCAGGCCGAGAGAGGCCGCCCTCTTCATTCCCGTCCTCTCTATGGAAAGCGCTCAGGGAACAAAAGCTCCCGAAAGCAAACCCGAGCAGATTACTTAGCCCGGCCCCTGGCAAGGGCGGTGCAATTCCGCCTGCGGCAAAGACACTTGAGAATCACTACAACAGGACCCTCCCCCAGAAGATCAACAAGAAACCCAGCCAAAACCAACTTCACTCACCAAGAACAGCAGAATTCCATAGCAGGAGAAAGCAAATCTTATCTGGACAAAATGACAAGGCGGAAAAACTCATCTCAAAAAAAAGAACAAGGGGCCATACCGAAGGCTGGAGACCTAATCAATATGGACATTGGTAAAATGACAGATCTAGAGTTCAGAATGACAATTCTCAAGGTTCTAGCCGGGCTCGAAAAAGGCATAGAAGATATTAGAGAAACCCTCTCCGGAGAGATAAAAGCCCTTTCTGGAGAAATAAAAGAACTAAAATCTAACCAAGTTGAAATCAAAAAAGCTATTAATGAGGTGCAATCAAAAATGGAAGCTCTCACTGCTAGAATAAATGAGGCAGAAGAAAGAATTAGTGACATAGAGGACCAAATGACAGAGAATAAAGAAGCTGAGCAAAAGAGAGACAAACAAATACTGGACCACGAGGAGAGAATTCGAGAGATAAGCGACACCATAAGACGACACAACATTAGAATAATTGGGATTCCAGAAGAAGAAGAAAGAGAGAGGGGAGCAGAAGGTATATTGGAGACAATTATTGGAGAGAATTTCCCTAATATGGCAAAGGGAACAAATGTCAAAATCCAGGAGATGCTAAGAACACCCCTAAAAATCAACAAAAATAGGTCCACACCTCGACACCTGATAGTAAAATTTACAAGTCTTAGTGACAAAGAGAAAATCCTGAAAGCAGCCCGGGAAAAGAAGTCTGTAACATACAAGGGTAAAAACATTAGATTGGCAGCAGACCTATCCACAGAGACCTGGCAGGCCAGAAAGAACTGGCATGATACATTCAGAGCCCTAAACGAGAAAAACATGCAGCCAAGAATACTATAGCCGGCTTGGCTATCATTGAAAATAGAAGGAGAGATCAAGAGCTTCCAGGACAAACAAAAGCTGAAAGAATTTGCAAACACCAAACCAGCTCTACAGGAAATATTGAAAGAGGTCCTCTAAGCAAAGAGAGACCCTATAAGTAGTAGATCAGAAAGAAACAGAGACAATATACAGTAACAGTCACCTTACAGGCAATACAATGGCAATAAATTCATATCTCTCAATAGTTACCCTGAATGTTAATGGGCTAAATGCCCCAATAAAAAGACACAGGGTATCAGAATGGATAAAAAAACAAAACCCATCAATATGCTGCCTACAAGAAACTCATTTTAGACCCGAAGACACCTCCAGATTTAAAGTGAGGGAGTGGAAAACAATGTACCATGCTAATGGACATCAGAAGAAAGCTGGGGTGGCAATCCTTATATCAGATCAATTAGATTTTAAGCCAAAGCCTATAAGAAGAGATGAGGAAGGACACTATATCATACTCAAAGGGTCTGTCCAACAAGAAGACCTAACAATCTTAAATATCTATGCCCCTAACATGGGAGCAGTCAACTATATAAACCAATTAATAACAAAATCAAAGAAATACATCGACAGTAATACAATAATAGCAGGGGACTTTAACACTCCCCTCACTGAAATGGACAGATCATCGAAGCAAAAGATCAACAAGGAAATAAAGGCCTTAAATGACACACTGGACCAGATGGACATCACAGATATATTCAGAACATTCCATCCCAAAGCAACAGAATATACATTCTTCTCTAGTGCACATGGAACATTCTCCAGAAGAGACCACATCCTGGGTCATAAATCAGGTCTCAATCAGTACCAAAAGATTGAGATCATTCCCTGCATATTTTCAGACCACAATGCTCTGAAGCTAGAACTCAATCACAAGAGGAAATTTGGAAAGAACGCAAATACACGGAGACTAAACAGCATCCTTCTAAAAAAATGAATGGGTCAACCAGGAAATTAAAGAAGAATTGAAAAAAATCATGGAAACAAATGATAATGAAAATACAACGGTTCAAAATCTGTGGGACACAACAAAGGCAGTCCTGAGAGGGAAATATATTGCAGTGCAAGCCTTTATCAAGAAACAAGAAAGGTCTCAAATACACAACCTAACCCTACACCTAAAGGAGCCGGAGAGAAAACAACAAAGAAAGCCTAAACCCAGCAGGAGAAGAGATCATAAAGATCTGCTCTGATCATAAAGATCAGAGCAGAAATCAATGAAATAGAAACTAAAAAAACAATAGAACAAATCAACAAAACTAGGAGCTGGTTCTTTGAAAGAATTAATAAGATTGATAAGCCCCTGGCCAGACTTATCAAAAAGAAAAGAGAAAGGACGCAAATAAATAAAATCATGAATGAAAGAGGAGAGATCACAACCAACACCAAAGAAATACAAACAATTATAAGAACATACTACGAGCAACTCTATGGCAACAAATTTGACAACCTGGAAGAAATGGATACATTTCTAGAGATGTATAAACTACCACAACTGAACCAGGAAGAAATAGATAACCTGAACAGACCCATAACCAGTAAGGAGATTGAAACAGTCATCAAAAATCTCCAAACAAACAAAAGTCCAGGACCAGACGGCTTCCCAGGGGAATTCTACCAAACATTTAAAGAAGAATTAATTCCTATTCTCCTGAAACTGTTCCAAAAAATAGAAATGGAAGGAAAACTTCCAAACTCATTCTATGAGGCCAGCATCACCTTGATCCCAAAACCAGACAAGGATCCCACCAAAAAAGAGAATTACAGACCAATATCCTTGATGAACACAGATGCGAAAATTCTCACCAAAATACTGGCCAATAGGATCCAACAGTACATTAAAAGGATTATTCACCACGACCAAGTGGGATTTATTCCAGGGCTGCAAGGTTGGTTCAACATCCGCAAATCCATCAATGTGATACAATACATTAATAAAAGAAAGAGTAAGAACCATATGATACTCTCAATAGATGCTGAAAAAGCGTTTGACAAAGTGCAGCATCCCTTCCTGATTAAAACTCTTCAAAGTGTAGGGATAGAAGGCACATACCTCAATATTATCAAAGCCATCTATGAAAAACCCACCGCAAATATCATTCTCAATGGAGAAAAACTGAAAGCTTTTCCGCTAAGGTCAGGAACACGGCAGGGATGTCCGTTATCACCACTGCTGTTCAATATAGTACTAGAAGTCCTAGCCTCAGCAATCAGACAACAAAAAGAAATTAAAGGCATCCAAATCGGCAAAGAAGAAGTCAAACTATCACTCTTTGCAGATGATATGATACTATATGTGGAAAACCCAAAAGGTTCCACTCCAAAACTGCTAGAACTTATACAGGAATTCAGTAAAGTGTCAGGATATAAAGTCAATGCACAGAAATCAGTCGCATTTCTTTACACTAACAACAAGACAGAAGAAAGAGAAATTGAGGAGTCAGTCCCATTTACAATCGTACCCAAAACCATAAGATACCTAGGAATAAATCTAACCAAAGAGGCAAAGAATCTATACTCAGAAAACTATAAAGTACTCATGAAAGAAATTGAGGAAGACACAAAGAAATGGAAAAATATTCCATGCTCATGGATTGGAAGAATATTGTGAAAATGTCTATTCTACCTAAAGCAATCTACACATTTAATGCAATACCTATCAAAATCCCATCCATTTTTTAAAAGAAATAGAACAAATAATCCTAAAATTTATATGGAACCAGAAAAGACCTCGAATAGCCAAAGGAATATTGAAAAAGAAAGCCAAAGTCGGTGGCATCACAATTCCAGACTTCAAGCTCTATTACAAAGCGGTCATCATCAAGACAGTATGGTACTGGCACAAAAACAGACATATAGATCAATGGAACAGAATAGAGAGCCCAGAAATAGACCCTCAACTCTATGGTCAACTAATCTTCGACAAAGCAGGAAAGAATATCCAATGGAAAAAAGACAGCCTCTTCAACAAATGGTGCTGGGAAAATTGGACAGCCATATGCAGAAAAATGAAATTGGACTATTTCCTTATACCACACATGAAAATAGACTCAAAATGGATGAAGGACCTCAATGTGAGAAAGGAATCTATCAAAATTCTTGAGGAGAATGCAGGCAGCAACCTCTTTGACCTCAACCGCAGCAACTTCTTCCTAGGAACATCGCCAAAGGCAACAGAAGCAAGGGCAAAAATGAACTATTGGGATTTCATCAAGATCAAAAGCTTTTGCACAGCAAAGGAAACAGTGAACAAAACCAAAAGACAACTGACAGAATGGGAGAAGATATTTGCAAACGACATATCAGATAAAGGGCTAGTATCCAAAATCTATAAAGAGCTTATCAAACTCAATACCCAAAGAACAAATAGTCCAGTCAAGAAATGGGCAGAGGACATGAACAGACATTTCTGCAAAGAAGACATCCAGATGACCAACAGACACATGAAAAAATGCTCCACATCACTCGGCATCAGGGAAATACAAATCAAAACCACAATGAGATACCACCTCACACAAGTCAGAATGGCTAAAATTAACAAGTCAAGAAATGACAGATGCTGGCGAGGATGCGGAGAGAGGGGAACCCTCCTACACTGCTGGTGGGAATGCAAGCTGGTGCAACCACTCTGGAAAACAGTGTGGAGGTTCCTCAAAAAACTGAAAATAGAGCTACCCTATGACCCAGCAATTGCACTACTGGGTATATATCCTAAAGATACAAACGTGGTGCTCCAAAGGGGCACGTGCACCCGAATGTTTATAGCAGCAATGTCCACAATAGCCAAACTGTGGAAAGAGCCTAGATGTCCATCAACAGATGAATGGATAAAGAAGATGTGGTATATATACACAATGGAATACTATGCAGCCATCAAAGACATGAAATCTTGCCATTTGCGACAACGTGGATGGAACTAGAGGGTATCATGCTTAGCGAAATAAGTCAATCGGAGAAAGACAACTATCATATGATCTCTTTGATATGAGGAAGTGGAGATGCAATGCAGGGGGGTTGGGGGGAGGTAGGAAAAGAAAAAATGAAAAGATGGGATTGGGAGGGAGACAAACCATAAAAGACTCAATCTCAAAAAACAGACTGAGGGTTGCTGGGGGGAGGGGGGACGGGAGAGGGTGGTGGGGAAATGGACATTGGGGAGGGTGTGTGCTATGATGAGTGCTGTGAAATGTGTAAACCTGGCGATTCACAGACCTGTACCCCTGGGGATAAAAATACATTATATGTTTATTAAAATTAAAAAATCAAAAAAAAAATAAAATAAAATAAAATAGTGATTAAAAAAAAAAAAAGAAATGAAAGCAGTCATGGCAGACAGACAGAAGGATGTACCATGTCTGAGCCATCACAAAACAGGCTTTTTACACCTGCATCTCACCCGCCCTCCCAAGCAAGGTAGGCGCAGACATTCTCATGTTGGAAGTAAGGTTGAACCCTTCTGCGACCTGTGGAGCCGGGTCCCAGAGTCCAGGCGCTTCACCGGGACGCCCCGCCATCAGGGGTCAGTGTGGAGGACTTTCCAAAGTTTAGAACTGACAAGATGAGTTAGAATTTCAAAATGGGAGACCACAGACTGGAACATCAAATGAAATTATCTGTATGATACAAACATTTTAAAAGGACTGATTAATTAAAGGCACTATTGTATTCCTACCAACACTTCTAGGCATGGAAACACTAGCAAGTCCGTGCATTGGCACAAGCTGTGTGTCTGTGAAGTAAAGAGATCCCCCGAAGATACGACCAAGCAGGTCAGAGCCCACTTCTCTAGAGACACGATGGTGGGGACAGTGCAGCCCCAAGAACACCCTCAGGGGGAAGGACTTCAATGCCAGATTCTTATCTAATCAGAATGTGGAGACAGAAAGAGATCTCAGATATCTAAGTTTCTGGAAGTTTCCTACCCAGATGCCATGGAAACATACTCCAAGTCACAGAAGGCTGAGGGAAAGAATGCTTCCATGTGGCAAAAGGCAGAACAACCACAAAGTGACTCCCCAGCTAAAGCTTTCTTTCCAGGTTCAAAATACCTGCCACATCCTACCTTTCAAGACCAGATTCCCACACGAGCAGTGCAGACCTTAACTCCGGAGAAGCCAGTTCACAGCCTGAGAGACGCGGGCCCTGCCTGATGCACGGGGAGCGGAGCCGCCTGGGTGTTTCCTCTCCGACATAAGCGAAGCTAAATCCCACAAGGGGGATGTGGCCCCATGGCCGGTGACCAACAGAACTGGGGGTCAGAAGTGGCAGGAGCAGCTGCCCAGAGAAACACTGATGGTGAATGCCGAGAGCAAGCTACAGAGTGAAGTAAGACACAAACAGCCCCTGGAGAACTGCCACCCGTCCGGTCAGCTGCCGTAACTGTGACACCCAAGGTGGGGAGAGGTGACCTCGCAGAGAACCAGCAACTACCGGGGAAGAGAACCGTAAAAATACTCAGGAATCCAAGGTTACTTGTAGTGCTGTTTATGCAGAAATGAAACAGGACAATGTAACGTATGAAATGCTTCACAATTTTGAAAGATTTAATTAAAAACTAGAAACAAGGTTCACATCCAAATTCTAATAAAAAGCAATGACATGTTTCCAAGGGAAGATCTAACAGTCGCAAAAACAAAGCTGTTCAAGGAGCACAAAAGTAGAAGGTGGGCCAAGAATAAGTTAAAACAACAGTCGCAACTCATCTACTAAAAGTGTCACATGCCCTCTCGTCAATAGCGCTTCAAGAGAACACCTGAGAACCTGAATGTTGCCTATGTAAGACCCAGGATTTCTGTCTGTTCTGTGTTCAGCACCTGGAACCACCCAGCACCCAGTACTATCTGAACGAATGAACGGAAGAGGAATGCTAACCAAACTGCGTGACTGCCCCAGTGACACGGGAAACAGGGATTGTGGCTCAGCACAGCTGGGAACTCTATACACACACGGCTTTTCCAGGGGACAGTTCAGAACACACGCCAAAGGCATGTTAAAATTAGGCATCATCTCTAATATAAGAAGCTTAAGAAACGTGTACGATGACGAAGGCATTCAACGTTTTTGTGTATGGTGAACAAAAGGGAAACCACTGAACGTGCTTTCCTAAATGCCCCCAACACAGGACTGGCTAAATTACGGTCCATCCGCACGATGGGATCCTGAGGGAAGATGTGACACAGCACGTTCCCACAGGAAGTGACAGTGACACAGATGAAAAAGCAGGCTACAAGGTAGAACACAGTGCAATCCCTCTGCTGTGTGAAAGGCCTGGAAGAAATGACAGGTTCCCCAAACTGCTGGGGCGACAGCAGTTTTTACTCTCTTCTTGCTGTTCATCTCTCTTCCCCAATATTTCTACAGTGAACACCTGTTACCTTAGAAAACAAAACTGTCCGTTATAAAAGTCTGGAAACATTATTTTTGAGAGACGAATACTACAGGCTATAAAGTACTGTCAAATGAAGTATTAATTTCAAACATCATCTATCCCTTGGAAAAACAGCATTTTTCATCTTTTGATTCTGTGGATGTGTGTCCGGTATTAGACTATACCGGGCTACTTCTGAACACAGAAGTAATACAAGAGAGCTGTAGGCAGTTACAAACCAGCACCAACCACTGGACTTGCATCCTGGCATCTGGAGAGATCATAAATCTATTCAACAGCAGTAAGTGAAGCCGATTCCAACACAAACCACATCATGGGCCAATGCTAAGAGTTGTGCAGTCTTCAGAAGAGACCCTTTCTTCAGGAGGAGATGCATACTGATCAGATGCCAACTCAGACACAAATGAGACTTTCTGGTTTCAATTTGAGCTCACTACTCATCACACTGTACCTTTTGAAAATAACGCTTTGAAACCAAAGAAGAACGTTGATTCGCCTTTTGTGCGAACAGGTTCACAATGAGGTATTACCTGGAAGAAAACTCAAGCTTCTATTAACATAGCCTAAGTCAATCACTTGTAAAATTCCAGCTACTGTTACTCTATTTTATTTGAGGTTCAGAATTCAGAATATACACCAAAGTACAATGAATAAATTCCCAGTTTCTCACGCTAACAAGTGGGAGAGGCTGTATTACAAAGATGCCAACTTCAATTTGTCCCCTTTACTTCCCACAACCAAAAGTTCTGTTCCAGTTCTCATAAAGCTCTAAATCTTTAAGAGACACGCTAGGCCGCACGGTTCTGAAGGCATTCTCAAAATCAACGTAAGCTATTGGTCGGACCTGATCGGGTGTTATCGTGGCGATGTCAATGGTCTGTAAACTGCGAATAGGCCCGAGGGACGCCTCTCTGCAAAGCTGGGTCATGTCAGCTCCCGAGAACCCATCTGTCTGCCTTACAACCAGGGCGATTTCCTCCTCACTGAGGCAGCACTGCTCCTTGGACATGAGGTTAATCACAATCTGTTTCCTAGCCGCAGCTTCTGGGAGTGGAATATAAAGCCTTTTCACCAACCTTCTCCGGGCAGCCTCATCAATTTCTTGTGGCCGATTGGTTGCTCCCACCACCAGGATGCGATCTTCAGAGGAAGTGGTTGCCCCATCTAACTGCACTAGAAATTCCGTTTTTATCCTTCTGGAAGATTCGTGCTCACCATCTCCTCGTTGAGATAACAGGGAATCAATTTCATCAATGAATATCACAGCTGGCTGCTGACACCTTGCCACGGCAAACAATGCACGGACCATTTTCTCCCCCTCACCTACCCACTTAGAAGTCAAAGAAGAAGCAGAGATACTGAAGAATGTTGCCCCGGACTGACTAGCAATGCACTTGCCGATTAGAGTTTTACCAGTCCCGGGCGGCCCGAAGAGCAGAATTCCTTTAGGGGGTCCTCGTAAACCCGTAAAGATGTCCGGCCTCATCATGGGCCACACAACGATCTCCTTTATTGTGGCTTTGGCAAATTCTACTCCAGCAATATCTTCCCAGCTTACAGGCGGTCCGTGATCCATAATCTCATTCATGATAAGCTCAATCATCTTTGGCTCCAAGTTCTTCAAACGCTCATCAATTGGGTTCGCCGGCTCTGCAGGTCCTGCACCATAAGCCTTATACTGCATCCCCCCATTCTGATCTCCCCCATCTTGCTTAGGTACAGGAGGAACAAACTTCCCAAATATTCCTCGGGACCTACTAGCTCCCAGAGACTTCTTTATACCACTGTATGAAGACCCGGGTGCACGCTGGGGTTGGTACTTCTTTTGCTGATCTACCCATAATTGTTCTTTTGCAGTTTTAAAAGTAGGCAGGCTACTCTCTTCTCTTTGGGCATTATCTTCTGTTTTACTAACAGCCTTATTCACTATGGGAGTGGAAAGGGCATCAATGGTGCCAGGACCATACAAAGCTTTTCTCTCTCGTGGATTTTCACAGCCAGAAGGCAAACAAGACTGAGTAGATGAAAACACATTTAGTCCTACATTGGCTTTTGGAGAGTTGTTATTTTCCTTGTTGACATTTCCAAATAATGGTGTGGCATGGATTTTTGCAGTGGCTAAGTCACCAAACGGTATTAAGGATGTAGGACAGGCCTTACTGGTGGTCGTTAGCACAGGTGGCTGGGCATTCTGAGGGCACGTCGAAGGACCGCTATCTGGGATGCCTTGGGTCCTACTTGTATCAGGAGCTGCGTTAGTTAATGGGCCACTCTCCCCAGAAGCCCCACATACAGTAAGTTTAGGAGGATCGAGGACAATGCCCTCTTTATGGATTACTCCTGATGCATCGGCAGTGGCCAACAGAGAGTCTCTGGATTTTTTGCCAGCTCGCATCATCTCCTGTACATTACTCAATTTGAAAACATTATTTATTGACAATCCAGACTGCCATTTGTCACTGTCAGTCTGGGGAGATCTTGCTAAAGTTAAAATGTTTTCTGCATAGTTATTCAAGCCAGTCTCAACATTGTCACAATCGATAACTGCAGAATATTTCTCTGCATATTTTCTGAACAGTTTGGTGGCGCAGACCTGGGAGAGCTCGGCGTTTGCCCATGCATACTGAATGCGTAGTATCTGCGCTCGGTACGCATCTGCCTTCTGTTCTGGGGTACATATGCCAGATGTAATTGCAAAGTAATTCTTCTGCCACTCACTCAGGTGCACAGACCTGGAGCTGGAGGCCTGCATGCTGGAGGTTCTCTAACAAATGACAAAAATGAAAAACAGTCAATACGAAGAAGAAGGAAACAAAGACATAATACTGTAAGTGTATTTCTTAAATCCCTGCTTATCTGAAGGAAGATATGCTGGACCTCTCACATGTAAGGACAGAACACTTATAAGAGAAATAGCTAGGTAAACACGCATTTCAGGCGATCAAGATAGAGACTTAATTAATAATGCTTTGTTATGGGTTAAATGGTTTTAGTTATATCATTTTCCCTGCAAATGGGGAAAATATTCCTAATGCTTAGATGGAAACGGTTTCAAATTAGTCAGCAAAACAAAGGCAACACTTTAGAGTAATGGAACTACAGACAATGCAGGACACACCAAGCCTGGGGGTTTAGCTCTGTCTCTAAGATAAACCAGATGAATGATCTCTGTCAAGCCTCTTTCACAGTGCCTTCAGTTTGATCTGTAAAGTGAGAGAAATCATCACAAGAATCAAGTCAAATAATGAGTATGCAAATATTGTGAAAGGTACCATTCTCATGCCTGTTACACAAATGTACAAACTAAGGCCAGGAGCTCACCGGAGATCACAGAGCCAGCAGGCAACAGGGGTAGGGTGCACACTCGGGCACATTCACTCAGGGAGTGTGCAAGTCACGGCACACAAGCCGCTCCGCGATGCTGCGACCAAAGGGCACAGCAGCATGGCTCATAACCATCAACAACCACCACGTGTCAAATGTTTTTAAGGACTTCCTCATCAATGAGCACAGAAAACAGGATGCCCCAGAATCTCTCACAATTTTTCAGTTTCGCCTTAAGTATTAAAAAGTGAAACCGGGGCACCTGGGTGGCTCAGTGGGTTAAGCCTCTGCCTTAAGATCAGGTCATAATCTCAGGGTCCTGGGATCAAGTCCTGCATTGGGCTCCTTGCTCAGTGGGGAATCTCCTTCTCTCTCTCCCCATCCCCCACTCGTGCTCTCTTTCGCTATTTCTCTCTCAAATAAATAAATAAAATCTTTAAAAAAAAAGAATTTAGGGGGCACCTGGGTGGCTCAGTTGGTTGGGTGACTGCCTTTGGCTCAGGTCATGATCCCAGGGCCCTGGGATCGAGCCCCGCATTGGGATCCTTGCTCGAGCAGGGAGCCTCCTTCTCCCTCTCCCACTCCCCCTGCTCATGCTCTCACTGTGTCTCTTTCTGTTAAATAAAAAATACAATCTTAAAAAAAAAAAAAAGAACCACTGCATTATCAACAAAATAAAAGGCAGCATACTCAGTAGAAGATACTTGCAAAGCATCTATCTGATAAGGGGCTAATATCCAACATATAGAAAGAACTCATACAACTCCATGGCAAATAAACAATTCAATTCAGGGTGCCCAGTAGGCTCATTTGGAAGATGATGTGACTCTTGATCTCAGGGTTGTGAGTTCAAGCCCCATGATGGGTGTAGAGATGACTTAAAAATAAAATCTTAAAAAAAAAATGGGCAAAAAAAAAATGGGCAAAGAACATGAATATACATTTTCCTAAAGACATACATGTGAACAGCAGGTCCATTAGAAGGGGCTCAGCACCACTCATCAGAGGGAAACGCAGAGCAAAACCACAAGGTACCACGTCCTGCCTGTCAGAAGGGCTAGTGTCGCATCACAAGAGACAAAGGTGCTGGGACGATGTGGGGAAAGGAACCCTCATGCGGTGTTGCTCGGGGCGCAAACTGATGCAGCCACCCTAGGGGACAGGATGGGGGGGCCTCAGAGGATTAAAAACAGAATTCCCAGGGTGCCTGGGTGACTCAGTGGGTTAGGCCTCTGCCTTTGGATCAGGTCATGATCTCAGGGTCCTGGGATCGAGCCCTGCATCAGGCTCTCTGCTCGGCGAGGAGCCTGCTTCTCCCTCTCTCTCTCTGCCTGCCTCTCTGCCTACCTGTGATCTGTCTGTCAAATAAATAAATAAAATCTTAAAAAAAAAAGTGAAACTGACCTTATAAATGAAATATGAGAAAAAGTCTGCTCAAGTACAAACACTTTAGGTCTAAACAGTCTCATAGTAATGTGCTTTTACTTTAGGGTTCTTCTCTCAAGTTATTTTTGTAAGCCTCCTTATATTCAGTTCAATTATTTTACCAGAATTATTGGTGACTGTAATCATATGGCTAGATATGTGGAAGTTACCTGTCCAGCCACAAGAAAAATGTGTAAGAAAACTTCTAAGTTTCCTAGGAGTGCTGCCATAAAGGAGTGCTGTAAAATCCAAGAACTCATGCATTTTAAAATCTACCTCCCAAAGTGCCTGTAAATATGGCTTAAAAATCAATAGGTTCTTTCAGCACACAAGTAATACAGCTGTGTCTCCCATAAGGCCCTACAAAAAGGAAAGGCCCAATGAGATTCTAATTTGCTTCAGGCCATAAAGCTACATTAAGCTAGTCAAAAGTAGAACATTTTAGCTTTTAAGACTCTTTTAGGCAGTGCTGGAAGGGAGGAACTGAGAGGTGACTTGGAAAACATTCCTCACTATCTTCATCAGGAGGAACACCCTCTTCCCCTGCCTGGCTTCATGTCCCTTCCTCACCTGCAATGCCGGGATTCCTGCAGCAGCACACCGCCCTATCACTGTTCCCAGGACACCGTCCTCTCCTTTCCACCTTCACCCTTTTCTTGGAAATTCACCTCCCAAGTCTACCTCCTGCCGACTCAATCATTTACCCCACCTAAGCGGACAGGGACAGCCAAACACCTGTGTGGCCAGCCCTGCCCAAGGACACAGCCACTGTCCCCATCACCATCAGCCACTTTATCACGGCATTTCTTCCACCAAAAACTTGCGGTTCATTAACACACATGAACTGCACTCCAATCTTTTTTTATCATTATTCTGGTAATTTTCTGCTTATGGTGAGAATGTGGGATTCTCAGCTAGCCAGTGGGCTGCTGCCAGCAGGACCTGTTTTCTATTACCTCTGTACTCTCCGGTATCCAGAACAGGGTATCCCCTGGAATAAAAACTTCTAAAATCCTGCCAGACCCCGGGCCGGCCCTTTGTAGGGGCTGCTAACCCCCAGAAGCAGGGCCTGTCCTCTGGCTCCGCCGCCCACCAGCCGGGACCCGGAGCACCACTCCTCAAGTCCCGTCAGGAGCACAGTTAACACAAGCCAGCTCCCGGGGGCTGCCGGTTCTGCGAGGCCCTCGGCACAGCTCTCGGCACTTAGAAAATACTAGAACAACTGATCGGCGTCTCCGGTCCTCGCAAGGACCCCTCCACGGAGGCAAGCGCGCCCACGGTCCAGGCGGGGCTGCCCCGCGCACAAGAGACCCCCTCCCCAAACCGGCGGGGGCCGCGGGCACGCCCCCTGCCTTCCCCCGGCCCACCCCGGAGACCCCTGACCGGCCGCCTGGCCACCCGCGCTGCCTCCGCCCGGGTCGGCCCACCCCTTAGCCCTGGGCCCTCCGCGACCCCCGCTCCCGCTCCCTCGCTCTGCACCGCCCCCGGCCGGGGCCAGGCTCCCCACACGCCCCGTCCCCCTGCACCCCCAGCCCTGGCCTGGCCCCTACCCCTATACCGACCCGGACCCTTACTCCGCCACAGTCCCGACCCGCGCCGGTGCCCGGGGACTCCCGCGCTTCCCCGCCTCCCAGCCCACCTGGAGCCTCCGAAAAGCGCGGGGCCTGATGTGCGCCTGCGCGCTGCTTACGTGCTCGTGCCCGCGCCGTGCGCGCGTGCGGGGCGCGCCGGAGGCGGGGCGGTAGCTGGTGATGTTCTGGGAGGCGGCCGGCCGCGCGGGGATCCGGCTGGGGCTGGCGAGGTTGATGGAAAAGGGGGACGCGGCTAGAGCGCGCAGGAGAGTTGGTGTTGGTGAGGGTGGGGGCGTGCGCGGCAGGATGCGGGGGGCGTGGCGGGGGGGATGGGGGCGCGGAGCGGTGGGCGGGGCGGGGCCTGGCTGGGAGGCGGGCGGGGCCTGGCCGGGAGGCGGGCGGGGCCTGGCCGGGAGGCGGGGCGGGGCCTGGTCGGGAGGCGGGGCGGGGCCTGGCCGGGAGGCGGGGCGGGGCCTGGCCGGGAGGCGGGCGGAGGCGGGCGGAGGCGGGCGGGGGCGGGCGCTGCCGGCGGGCGCTGCGGGCGGAGGTTCTGAAGCGGGCTAGCAGCGGCTGGTTGGCAGAAAGGGATGCGCATCGTTTCGTTGCCCCTGCGCCTCCTGTTCTCCGGCCTCCGGCCTGCAGACTCGGAGGCGCGGTGGGTAGAGCGCAGTGCGCTGGACTCCCGCAGAAGGCTCCTCGTCTGCGCTCCGCCGGGCAGTTCAGGGAGCGCGGTGCAGCCGCAGCCCCGGCCCAGGCCGGGGGAGGCGCGGTCAGGTCTACTTGACGCGGAGGAGGGGGGCTTGAGGGGGGCAGTAGCCCTCCTCGGAGCAAGTAGAGGCCGGGTCCCCGCGGGCCCGTGGCCGTTGCCCTCCCCTACCCCGTCTGTTCTCCACGTTAGCGGGTCGTTCTGGGCGAAGGTTCCCCACTGGCTGAGAGGACGGAGTAGAGGCAGGTGCCCATCCACGTGCGTTTTTCAGACGGAGTAAGGGAATCAGGCTCTCCCTGAGTCCTGCAACTCCGACCTCTCCCGCAGCCAGCACTCCCCGCCCCCGCCCTGCACTCTTTAGGGACACTTTCCTGGAAGGAAGCCTTTGGAAAACGCTCCATCATTGCCTTGGACTTTGTTTTGGAGCGAGGCTTCAGAGGGCAGTAGCGTGCCCGGATGAGTTCAGTGAATTGCGTTTCAGACCGAGCAACAGAATAGCCACTGGCAGCCACCTGTCCTGTCACTAGTGTCATCCTGTCACCTAATAACTCTGGAGACAGTTCCGGGTTTGATCACAGGCCTAAAGATGTCCCGAGGGTACGTATTTCCATTCTGCCGTCTTTCTCCCACCCCACCACCTACGGTGACTTTCCCCACCAGGCTTGTCACCTCACTGTTCTCAGAAGACCCCCACAGTCAAGGATCGGAGCTTCACACAGCCCCATTTATAGTGGGGGAAGGGGTCAAACTAGGAAAGACCTTTCACCCCTGAATACCTCTCTTTCCCAAAAAAGGAAGAAACCTTTTTCCAGGAAACCCCAGTAGCCTTCCTCTTCCTCTCCTTGTCTCCCTGATCTTGGGTTATCCCACCCTCAGAATATGGGCACAGGGGAGGGAGAAAATGATGGCACGTGACATTTAAATGCAAGATCTGAAGAAATTTGAGGCAAAAAAAAAAAAAAAAAATTCCAAAGACCTTTCTTCTAACAGTTCTTTAAATGGGCACAAAACAAAAGGGATTGGACAATATATTTTTTTAAATGGACAATCACAGGGGAACTCGCTCACAATTCATTTCTTAGCTGAAGTAGGAATAACAGACTTTTTATTCTAAAGGTTATAATTTATTAGCTCATTTTCTAATTATCCTAATTACTCAAAATATAGAGAACGAAAATAAAAGATGAAAATGAAAACTCTTATCTCCAGGCTGACTTAGTTGCATGTTTACTAGCTGTTTTTCTGCTTGCATATTTAGACATCAGCATATGCTCTTAGGATAACTGGCAATAAGTTTAAATAAATATTATTAGGGTAACTGGCAATTTTGGGTGACTTTCATCACTAATGTTTTAATGATAGCATCTGGGGAATGTACAGAAACCGCTGTCTTAACCCACCCAGGAGGTTTTTGTCAAATAATGAATTACATGTACGGTGTCCGCAGCTGTTTTTCAGCAGGTGACATGGGCATTGCCATTTCACTTTTGTGCCTTTGATACGAAAGCATTTCCCAATCCAGAGTTTCCATCTTCCTGCCTAACTGGCAGAAGTACAAGTCACTTCCGTGCTCTCCCTGAAGTCAACTCCTCATCTGTGAAAGGGGAATAAACTTCTCTAACCCAGAAGCTATACTAAGGATTACGTTAACACGCGACCCCATAAATCATCAGAGCAGCAGCTGGCACAATGCAGACGTTCAACAGAATCTGTGGTGCTGTCCCGTACTTACTGCTCTGTGAACATGATTATTGGGGTTGGAAGAGTTTGCTACCTGAGCTAGGCAGATAAACTTTCCTTCCAAGACCGTAGACCATGTTCTTTCTTCTGGGTAGAATTTTTTTGAACCTGCAAGGGAAGCAGTTTCCACCTATCACGAACAGAGTGCTGGTTCTTCATGCGAGGGATTGTGGGAGTTGGCTGCACATTTCCATATTCATGAATATTATAAACAAGGTCTCAAGGAAATGCCGGCGCACACTTCAGTGATCTCATTTGTTTTTGAGCACAGAGAGACTGTGGCCCCAAATAATGTGCATTCCTGTGTGCCAGGAAAGTTACTTTCTTGAAGTTTAAAAGAGATGTGTTTGTCAATGTGTGGGATTGCTGGTAGGGAGGTGGATGGTTTGAGGACATAGACAGGACAGGAGGCAGGTGAAACAGCCAAACCTGAGCCCAGTTCCTTCATGGCCGGGTTCCTGGGTGTGGCTGGATTCTCACTGACTTCAATACGAGCGGCTCCCTAGCTCGGTAACAAGGTGGTACCCGTGCCCTCTATGGGGAAGGAAGACCTGCGTGGATCTGGACGGAATGCAGGCACGATCCCAGAAAAGGCTTTCACTGGCTGCATTGAACGCATCACAAGGGCCCTGGGGAGGATCCTGACGTGGCCTCGCTGCGGTTAATGGAAATGGGGTAGGCAGAGCACTGAGGACAATGTGCTTCGGTCCTTTTCTCTGGAGCATCTCAGCCAACCAGAGTCAGCACTTCTAGCTGCTTCCTGTCTGATGCCATATAAGCTGTGGCATTGTGTTCCCAAAAGATATACGGAAGTCCTAACCTCTGGTATCTGGGAATGTGATGGGTTTTGGATACAGGGTCTTGGCAGATGCACTCGAGTTAAGAGGTCATACTGGCCCAGGGTGGGCCTTAATCCAATGCGCGTGGTAATTTATAAAGAAGAGAGAAGTACAGAGGGGAGGCGGAGGTTGGAGTAATATGCACTCCTAAACCAGGGAGCATCTGGGGCCTCCAGAGCCGGAGCGGGGAGGAGGGACCCTCCCTCGGAGGCTGCGGAAGCAACATGGCCCTGCGGACACCCTCATTTCGGGATTCTGGTCTCCAGCACTTTGAGAGAATTATCTTCTGTTGTTTTAAGTCTCCTAGTTTATGGTGCTTTCTTCCAACAGCCCTAGGAAAGCAATAGACTGTCTTCTGATGGTCTGGGGCAGGCGGGGAGTAATTAAGAGCATAGCCCCTGGAATCAGCCTTCCCGGACACAAGAGCTACATCCGGGGGTCTTGAGGGGCCAAACCGAGTCAACCGCTGAAGAGGCTTTGGATGAGAACGGCTCCTGTAAGCTCCGCCCAAGTCCCGGGCATTGTTACGGTCAGGTAAGCCTTGTGCTCAGCCCGAGTCGCTTGTCACTGAAGAAGAACCCGTCCTGGGGCGGTGTTTCCAGTTTCTGTGCTCCTTAACCTTGCTGTTTGATCGATCAGCCCAACTTCTCTGGTCTTCGTAGACCCTTGACTCTCAGATGTAGGAGAGGGCTCAAAGGTGGCAGGTTTTCATCCCCTCGAGGAGTTTCCTTTACCGCTTGAACACCTGCAGGGGTGGAGAACCTACTGCTTCTGAAAAAGCAGATCTTGTGCCCTCACAGCCATCTTTTGAGTTTTCCACGTTGAAACATAACCCGCCTCCCTCCATGTCACTCTCTGGAGGCACAAAGCCTCTTCGTGCAAAAGGGGTGTACATTTGAAGACAGGCACCTAGTCCTCTCTCTGAGTCATTCCCCCTGGATAGCCTTCCTTTTATAAACCTCCTCACATGACTCAGTTTCCCTCTGATGGCACGGGGGTGGGGGGTATCACCATAAATGGTGAGGTTTGGGGTTTGCATTTTGGACGCCCTTGGACCCCCATGGTCTCCTATAAGTAACCCCGCTCTGTTTCCTCCTCTTCTCTCTTCCCTCGACCATCTGTGTCACCTCTCTGCTTAGAGAAGAAACACACAAGTTTCTCTAAAATAGTAGTTCCAGACTGACCCAGCTGAGGCAAGCGACCTGTTCGCACAGTACTTTCTTAGTAATTTGTTTCTATTATTTATGACAAGTAGAGGTGATAGGAGGCAGCACAGAGGTGCTGAGAAGAAAGATTCTGGTATCGAGTGCAGTAAAAAAGAAAAAGTAAAACAGTTGCTAGTATTTGATCCTTGGGGATTTACACGATTCAGAAAAGCAATAATCATTAGAGCAGAAGGTCGCCAGGCAATCTCCATGCCTACTCTCAAACACAGGCTTTCTGGATAAAATATCAGCAGTTTCTAATGTGCTGAGTCTAAGGGCCTCGCAAGCTAGGGGCACAGGGACGAAGTCGGTGGACACTTTAAACCTGCCTTCCCTCTGCGTCGTCTCCCCTTATGATGAGCAAGGGATGCTCAGTGACCTCCCACTTCTCTGTTCTGTCTAGGACATTTCCACAAGCTCCTTTCAACATGGGCATGAAGCCAAGCTATGTGAACGTCTTCCGTCCCAGAAAGTTTTGCTGTTTGTCACATATTGGAGAAGAGACATGATTCCAGGAGATTTTCTTAGTGCGATGCAGTAAGAACAACACATTCTCGGGTTTTGTCCCTGATACCTAATGCGGAGCTCCGAAACCCCTGGAAATGTGTGGGTGACAGGAGGTGCTTTTGCTCAAAATGGGGTGACTCTTGGTTGGCCCCTAGATAGAATCAGGTGGGGGCTGGACACTGAGGAGACCCAGGCGTGATTAGAGGTTTGTGATGTCCAGCCCAGCCTCCAGATTTCTGGGGGAGATTGGGCTCATCACCCAGAGTCAGTGATTTAATCAACCATGCGCATGTCATGGGTCCACCATAAAAAACCCCAAAGGACAGAGCTGGGAGAGTTTCCAAGCTGGGGGACACATGCAGGTGCTAGGAGAGGGAGCAGTGCTCTCAGAGGGTATGGAAGCTCCATCCACCTTCCCCATACCTTGCCCTGTGTGGGTCTTCTGGTTGGCTGTTCCTGAGCCTCATCCTTTATAATAAGGGGGTAAACACCACTGAAACGGCGTCTGGAGTCTGTGAGTTGTTCTAGCAAGGCACTGGACATAAGGATGGGGTCATGGGAACTGCTTTACAGCCGATCCGTCGGAAGTACAGGAGGCCCGTGATTGGGACCGGCATCGGGTGGAGGGCAACTTATGGTTCTGAGCCCTTAACTATGGGATCAGACAGTAACTCCAGTTAGATGGTGTCAGAGAGTTGGAGAAGTAGCCTTGGCAGAGGTACCACTATTTGGTGCCAGGAGGAAAAAGTCTCATTTGGTGTCAGAAGTGTTATGACCAAATACAGTTGGGGTATGAGGATCTGGTTGTGTCTGCGCCATCAGGGATTTTTCCAACACCAAGCAGGAGGCAACAGGCCTTGCATCGACTTCTGGTGCCAGCAGTGGTCTATGACACGTCATGACCCCAAACCGGATGTATATTTACATCCAGATACTATGCAGATCGGAGATTAGGCTGAGTAATCCAGACCTTTATTAACTAGGGGCTCTGTGGGGATTGTCAGGTTGGGATCAGGAACCAAGAGTCGACCTGGGAGGTGAAAATGGACTCTTCCCAGAAGAGAATGAACGGCTTCGCTGTCACTTCCTCTGAGAAATGGTTCACCCGGAAGACTAGACAGGAGATTTGGCCGCCCAGTTGAGTGGGCAAGAGTGTGGATCCTAGAACCAGGCTGGCCGAGTTCTAGTCATAGCTTGGTCACCAACTGGCAGCGTGACCTGGGACAAGCCACTAAACCTCTTGATAAACCTTGACAAGCCCCATTTTCTCATCTGTAACATGGAAGTGATAACTGAGAATTTAAAAATAGGAATGAAGTTAATATTTCAAAAATATTGAGAAAGGTGCCTGGCATGGATCACATGCTCTGAGGGCGTGTGTCTTTAATACACAGGGAGACAGTGCTTCTGGCTGTGTCTATGCTCGGTGGTTTGGCCTAATGGCTCCGTCCCCGAGATGCCTGGAGAGATCAGGAGGTGGGGTGAACTGTGATGATTTGCTGAGAAATGAGCCAGAAGTCAGACAAGCTTTCATCTCTGTTGGGTCTACATGGACGTGGATGTCTGAGAATCTCCACCAGAAAGACCCAGCCGAGCTCTGAGAGAGGAGCCCCTCGGCCACTCGGCTGGCTTCCTGCCTCCTGTCTGTGCACAGCTCCCAGCATCGCCCCTGTTGTCGCCTGCCGCCCAAGCTCTTGCCTGGGACTCAAGCATCCACCATCTCCTCAGTGTAGACTTCCACAGAAGCCGGGAGCTGGCATCGGTGACTTTGGTGGCTCATTCTGGAGATCCTGCAACAATCTTAGCTCAAGAGCACACTCAGGCGCAAACCATCTCACTGCAGAACAGAATCACTTCCACCTCAACTCAATGATCTGAGTGCTCAACACCCTACAGCTCTAAACGCGAGGTCCCAGTGGCCCTAGTGGCCCGTCCCATGTCCTCACACCTCGATGGATGGCAGATCTGGTTCACTGATGGGTAGAGAACGAATGACCTTATGTGTAATTTGGGGAACTATATAGCCTCTGACAGATTTCCAGATTCCTGAAAAGCAGATCATTTCATTACATTTAGGTATCAGAGACTTTTGAAATTCAAATAGACTTATCAATAGTGGCAGGGCCTTTTCCGAGAGTGCTTTGCTTTCAATAGTTATATCGTCTCTAAAGGACAAGAACTCATCGTGGGATTAAAACTTGAGTGTTTCTACCAGCAAAAATGGTTTCAAACAAAGATAGGCTATTCGAGTAAATACTGCATCTTAGGGGTGTTTACATTTATAAGAGCATTCTGGTTGTTTATTGTTAATGAGACCATGGGGCAGACGGACTGATCATTGGTCCTTGGACAAAGAAATCAAGGCCCTAGAAAGTAACCTTTCCCCACAAGCCAGTAGAATTTGGTCTGTGGTTGTGAGTCCTGGCTCTGAATTTATTTCTTCAAGAGTTGGAGTCATCTCTAAGTAAAAGCTGTATGTTCCTAATGCATTGAGAACAGCCCCTGACATATAATAGATACTCCATTAACATTTTTTTGGTGCAAAGAATGCCATTTAAAAATACCGAAGGATGGGTGGCTCGGTCGGTTAAGCGTCTGCCTTGAGCTCAGGTCATGATCTCAGGGTCCTGGATCAAGTCCCACATCAGACTCCCTGCTCAGCGGGGAGCCTGCTTCTCCCTCTGCTACTCCCCTGACTTGTGCTCCCTCTCTTGCTCTCTCAAATAAATAAATAAAAATCTTTTTTAAAATACCCAAGGATGCCACCCATATCTTCGGCCGTTTTGAAAGGTTAAGTGCACATTACTACAATGAATTGGGTACAACACAGAACCAAAAAATGCTTACCAGGCACAGTCGCCACGTCACTGCACATAGTTTATTAAGCATTGAGCCACATGACAGAACAATTTAAAGACCATGGGTATAATCTCAAGTCCCATGATCCTAGAATATTCTGGAAAATATCTCAGTAAGCCTCTCCCACCACTGACGACTTCAATAGCATGAAAACGTATGATTTCTTAATCAACAAAAGTCACAGTTGAATAATGAATAAAAGCTACATGCACCGGGATTGTAGTGAGTAATGTTTTTCATTGGTAAGAGAGTGAACAGATATAATCACGAGCTTCTGGAGAACTTCACAGAAAGAAGGGTGAGGTCACATGCAGGCTTGGGTCCTCGGAGCCTGAAAAATGTTTATTGCCTCCTCTTTCCAGTGTTCAGATAGACTTCTTTTAAACTTCTGATCTCTACGGGGAAAACATATATGTGAACATATGGCTACATTCAAAAAAATTAAAGAATCAGTATTTTGTATACTTCTCATTAGAATGCAGAGAAAGAATATGTTATTTCTCCAGTGAGCTGGAGGGAACCGTGCATCGTAGACGGATATGAACTGTGAGCCACGAGATCGAGAGGCTGGCCTGGCTTCTCTTGGACACATTTTACCAATGCCAGCCAGCATCTGTGCCAGTTTCTACCCTCCATGAGATGGGGACTGTTCCTTCTCTCTCTCTCGGAATTATGACCATGTGGATTTGATAGGATAACATCAAACAAGCACGAGTAAAGCCCTTGTATTCAGGTTTTCATTGCTCAAATTAACCTGGACCCCAAAGTACATGTGTTATGATTCACTATTATATTTTTTAAAAATGTAATCCCATTTGCAGTTTTATTTATTTTTTTTAAGAGAAAGAGGGGGCAGGAGCGGTAGGGGTGGGACATAGGGAAAGGGAGAGAGAGAGAGAATCTTAAGCAGGCTCCACGTCCAGCACAGAGCCTAAAAACATATATATGAACATATGGCTGTACTCAAAAAAAAAAATTAAAGAATGAGAATTTTGTATACCTCTCATTAGAATACAGAGAAAGACTATGCATGACCCTGAGATCAGGGCCTGCCCCAAATCCAAAGTCAGACACTTAACCGACTGAGCCATCAAGGCGCCCCCCATTTGTATCTTTTGAATTGATAACATCTATGACTTCACAGTCATTGTGACCTTTTAAAAAAAAAAAAAGATTTTATTTATGTATTTGAGAGTGAGAGAACACGAGCAGGGGGAGAGGCAGAGAGGAAGAAGCAGACTCCCCAGCTAAGCAGGGAGCCCAAAGCAGGGTTTGATCCCAGACCGAGATCATGACCTAAGCCTCCCTGGCGCCCTCTATCAGAGATGAGACTTTGTTTCCACTCACCTTTCAGAACTACAGACACTCCATTGTTAGGGACACAGGGGAATAAAGATCCTGATATGATACATTGTGGTGAGCTTTGTGCAAACATAGGGCCGTAGAAATATTAACCAGGAGTGTTTGCCTGAGATGGTTTTGTTTTGTATAAATCTTTTTTTTTTTAAGATTTTATTTATTTATTTGACAGAGAGCGAGTCACAAGTAAGCAGAGAGGCAGGCAGAGAGAGAGGGGGAAGCAGGCTCCCCGTTGAGCAGAGAGCCCGATGCGGGTCTCGGTCCCAGAACCCTGAGATCATGACTTGAGCCGAAGGCAGAGGCTTAACCCACTGAGCCACCCAGGCGCCCCTGTTTTGTATAAATCTTAGAGCACTTATGCAAACCCCCCCGCCCTCCTCCCACAGGTGTATACATTCTTATCTTAGAGCAAAGGAAATATGTGAAACCGTGATCTCTCTCCAGCACCTTCCAGAGATGCTCAAGCTAGACGTCTGGAGTGGCTCCAGGCAGGCTGGGCCCCTTTAAGAGAGCTCCTTGTCATACCAGGAAAAGGATCTGGTATTTCTGGACAGGTTTTGACGAGAACTTGCATCTTGGATCTCACAGCTGGGAGCCATATATGAAATGTGATCTTTAACTCTTGATTTTTTGAGCCTTCCTTCCTATACGCAGAGTGAAAATTTAGAGCAAACAAGATAAAAATGTATGCAATCAATAAAATAAGTTACATAATACACTTAGGGTCCACATGCCCCATGGGTCATAGTAAATGGGTAACGGGGCAGCGAGGGGAGAGAGAAACAGAGAAGCATAAATTATCAGTCACGTCAAATTCCCTTTGTAATGTTTAATGTTCGTTTATCTGCCATTTTCCAGTTTAATATGTTTGTGATACTAGTAAGCAGTGTCTATCAACATGGAAGAAATCTGATGGGAAATTGGAAAGAGACAGGATTGATAGTCTCATATAAAACCAAACAAAGGGGGGCGCCTGGGTGGCTCAGTTGGTTGAGCTTCTGCCTTCGGTTCAGGTCATGATGGCGTTGGGGGGAGTCCTGGGATCCCATCCTGAGTCGGGCTCCCTGCTGAGCAGGGAGTCTGCTTCCCCATCGCCCTCTGCCCCCTGCTTGTGATCTCTCTCTCGCTCTCTCAAATGAATAAATGGAATCTTGGAAGGAAGGGAGGAAGGAAACATACAGAGCAGAAACACATCTCAGTTCCTAAAGGATCACAGCAGCGTGCGGATCATTCCTCTGGAAGAAGAGGTAGAGGAAATCCGGGCCGGCAGCGGGGAGTGGCAGAGCTGGGGGACGGCTTACCAGCAGCAGCCTCCCTGCGGCCGGGGCTTCTAGTCCCTCTCGGCTCTCAGCAGGTCGGTGGTCAGCTGTCTGATGTGCTCCCAGCCCCGCTGCACGTGGGCGAGCTCCACGGAGCGGGAGCAGATGGCAAATCGCAGCACGAACTTGTCTCTGAGGTGACAGGGGACCAGGTGGATTTTCCTGGCACTGTTGATCCTTTCCAGAAGGTCCTCGTTCAGTTTGTTGGAACCCTGCAGAGATGGACAGAGGGGCCGCGCTGAGGTCCCCGAGGGCTTGGACTTCAATGGGTCACCAAGGAAGGCCGGCATTTGGCAATACTGCTCTGCATCCGTGAGAGAGGCCGCTGTACCCCTTGCCTTTCTTTGACCAGGGTAAGAAATTGAGCTCAATGAGACTTAGGGGGCCGTGAAAGACTCTAGCCTCCCCTACAAGACAGGTTCTTCAGGGTTGAATTACTACCCAAAGGTGACTGTTTCGCCGACCAGCCTTTTCAAGAAAAATGGAGTTTCCTAGGCATGTGATGAACTTAAACTACATCTACATGTTTATGAGCTTAAACGGTAGAACTGAGGCTTCACAGGGCACCCGTGAGGGGTCCCACCGAAACATATAGAAGAAATCTCAGCAACACAGAACCAGAGCACAGTCAATGTAGACTCTGGGAAAACTGCCCAGGAACTAGAGGACTAAGGGGACATTGGTGGACTCTCCCAGTCTGGAAAGGAGCAGCCCCGCCCTCTTCCTGGGCCAGGCAGCAGCAATGAGGCCACCAGGTGGTGGGTGGGAGCTTCCCTTCCCCTGCTGGGTGCCGCTGCCCCCGCAGCCCCTCTCCCATTCCTGCGTCCTCCTCTCCAGCTCCTGTCAACTTTCTTCTCTTTCCAGGCAGTGCCTCCAGGGCCCTAAGCCCCATCATCAAAGGTAAAAGGGGGAGGGGCGTGGCCTCTCATCCCACAGACCCTATGAGGGTCTGTGACCCTCATAGGGCTCTCTCATTTGCCTTCTCGCTCTGTCTTGAGAACTGAGAAGCGGGAAGGACAGTGGGAGGAGAAGAGTCCAGTTCCGCTCAGACACCTGCCGGACACTGGGGACTGGCCCATGGACCCGTGCAGACCCTCCCAGCTGCTGGCTGCGGGCCTCCGTGGGGCTCCTGCTGGCGTCCCGTGGAGAGGCACTGGGACAACGGCAGTTCAGAAGCCCTTGACGTGCCGGGTCTAGACAAAGCCTGTCCTATTCGAGGATGAGGCTAGAGAAGGGAGGACACATGAGACAAAGCAGCGGGATTTTACCAGGAAGACTCAGCAGAAATTAAAGACTCAGAAGAAATTAAAACAGAAATTAACAGAAGAATTTTAACAGAAATGAAAAAACAGTATTTAGGAAAATGTGCTTCCCATTTTCAAATGGATTAAGCAAGGCATGTCTTCTCTTAAATACAGTAAGAAGCCAAGCATGGAGAATATCTAAGAGAAGAGGAGAGGGGGGAGGAGCAGGAGGGGAGGAGGGGGAGGAGGAGGGGGAGTCACACTATATATCTGAATCCTCGGATGCGGTAGAGGACTTGAAATCCACACCGGGGCAGCCCCGCACAGGGAGATAAGGAGGAGCCCGTAGACGCGGGGACGGAAACATGAACCACGTGCCCGAACAACAAGCTTCCTGGAGAAGAAACCGGATCAGTGGAACGGAAGGAACACGCAGATGCACAGAGGGACGCTTCTGCTGGCGGCGAAGCGCCCGGGGCTTCTGCATTGGGTGGGCGCGCTGTGCCGCCCAGGAGAAAAGGGGTCGGGACCACACGCAGGTGGGTTTGGGGTCATAGAGCCCGACAGCAGATTGGGGGCACCCAAGGATGGCACTGGGGGCTCTGCTCTGGGGGAGGTGACGGCTGCCCGACCCCACACTTATGCTAAACTCACCACATGTGCGGCTGACCCTTGCAGACACCGGTCGGAACTGCGCAGGTCCACTTACACGTGGATTTTTTTCAATAAATCCAGCACGACACAGCTGATGTATTTTCTCTTCCTTGTGATTGTCATCCTAACATTTTCTCTTCTCTGGCTCTGCTTTATGGTAAGACGCAGCGTATAATCCACACAGCTTACAAAATAGGGGACCCCTCCCTGTGCTACGGGCAAGGCTGCTGTCAGCAGTAGGCTGTTAGAGGTTCAGCCTGACGGGAGTCAAAATTATACACAGATTTCCGGCTTTGGGGGGTGGTCAGCGCCTCTCACCTCCTAACTGTTCTTTAAATGGACAAAGTGTGTGGTGTGTGGATTACATCCCAATAAAACTGTGAAAAACAAAAAATGGAAGTCCGACCAGAACACCGGCAGTCAAAACAAAACACAACGTCTTCTCCATGGCAAAGGCATCAAAGCATGCCCCCAAACACTGATGTCAGCTGACCTGCAGCCCGTGGCCACTCTGGGGACGCAGCCGCTGGGACGCCAATGCTCTGAGGCTTCCCCCACGCCCTACCACGACAGAAGGGTCCCCTGTCCCCTGCACATGGGCAGGCCCCACCACTGTGCACTCAGCACAGAGCTCACACCCCCCTCACCGAGCCCTGCGCGGGAACACCAGCTCCCCACTCTCTCTGTAGAGCCCAGGCTTTCTCACGACTGGTTCTCATTACCACCTTGAAGCTCCAAGGACCAGCGAGGGGGAGGATATGGTAAGCGGACGACAGCACCTTGACCATGCAGCGGGGCTCCCCTTCCTCCTCCCGATGGCCTCCACCCACGTGAACAAGGAAGCCAGTGGAACGGAAGGCACGGCCAGCTTGAGAGACTGGGCAGGTGAGGTTCCCAGCCAGTCTCCCTTGTACAAAATAGAATAATACGGCACCTGTGGGTGCAGCGCCTTTCAGAGACTTCTCAGAAACACGGTCGTGATTGCCAGCAGAGATGGCCTGTGCCCTCCGCCCTCTGGGCCAGCTTCCCCTGATGCAGTGAGCACCCTCTTCATCAGGCAGCAGGACTGCAGAGTGCCACAGACCAGCATTTCTCAAACCCCTGTGTGCACCCGGCAACCTGAAGGGGCTCCTTAAGATGCCGGATCGGCAGGTCTGGGCTGGGGCCCAGAGCTGGGCTGGGACAGAGCCCGCACACAGGTTAGTGCTCAGAGCATTCCAGGGACAGAGATGCGTGCGTGGAGAAAGTGGAGAGCATTCGAGGGCCAAGGGTCTAGACAAGCGAGAAGTCTCGGTCTGATTGAGGAGGGGTGGACAGCTCCTGGAGGAGGGTGCCTGGGGCCCCGCAGGCACCCGGGCTGGGTCAGGGCCGGGAGGCATGAACCCCAGATGGGAAAACGCATGCTGACTTCTCTGGTTTCCGGGGACCTAGCATGCCAGTTTGGAGACGGAGGTGATGAATGATCTCTCCTCTGTCACCATCAAAGAGAATGAAGACTGAAGTAGACACACATACCTTTAGCCGAAAACAGACCAGCCCCAGAGTGACTTCTGCACAGATTTCAAAGCGGGGATCCTGGCGCACCAAACTCTCAAACTCGTGAGCCAGCTGGACGTGCTGGAAAGGGAAGAGCATCTGTCTCAGTTTCTGGACAGTACTCGGCTCCGGACTCAGCCACCTTGAAAACCTTCCCAGACGGCACGCCTGTGATTCATGCACACTCACTTAGCCGTTTTTCTCAAGTGTGGATGGGACCCAGCAGCCAGCTGTTCCCATGCAGGCTGGGAAGAAGCTCGCTACCCTGACAGAAGGACTAGTGTCTTCAGAGAAACACCAACTGGGCACCTGGGGGGCTCAGTCGGGTAAGTGTCTGCTTTTGGCTCAGGTCGTGATCCCCGCGTCCTGGGATGGAGTCCCGAGTCGGGCTCCCTGCTCTGCAGGCAGCCTGCTTCGCTCTCTGTCCCTCCCTTCATCATTCTCTCAATCAAATAAATAAATAATCTTTACCAAAAAAGGGAAAGAAAGAGAGACACCAACTAATATGTCCTTCTGTTCAGGGGACTTTTATTTTTTATTTTTTATTTTTTTCTGTTCAGGGGACTTTTAATCCCACCAAACAATTGGTTAGAATTTCAGAAGGAACATCGTGACAGGTATTTAAACATGTGAGTTAAGAGAGAATGGCCCCAGCGCTGAGGGCCGGGTGCCCTGCCACCATGTGTCCCCATACAGCCCATGGTGAAAGTGACACCACGGTTGTACCCACTCTGCAGATGAGGAAACTAAGGGGGTGATTCTAACGCAGCAACCCAACACCGAAGCTCCGGCTTCTGTGGGGCTCTGGCTGGTTGTCACCAAGGGATGAGAGTGACAGTCCCCTCCACATTCAACAAATGCCTTCCTCTCACTGAATTCACCACCTTATTTGACAATGAGGTGTTCATGGAGCCCCAAAGGGGTTTCAAACAGTCTGTGAACTGAGAACAAGCCTGCCACGGCCTGTGCACCTGTTGCTCATCCCCACCCCCCACCCCCCGGGGCCCAGCTCGGTGCTCTTATGACAGTGCTCAGGGACTCTAGAGCAGAAGCAAGTGTCCAGTGTCCTTGGGACTGAAGCCTCCTGCATTTGTGCGGCTCCCAGGCACAGCATAAATCTATGACCACTAGAGGGCACCAAAGACTGGCGCTGGCAGGTGTCGCCCCACCTCCACACCTGGGACACCTGCCGGGGGGACAGGCTTTGACCATCCCCTCCCTCTCTGTAAGGCCGGATGGGAGTCTGCTTAGAGGCAGGCATGGAGTGATTTTACGGGAAGTGGCCTAGTCACACCCAGTGGCCCCTGGGCTTAAAGCTGGAATCATCTGGAGAGAGAAACCACTTCTCTTCCTTCCCTACAGAAGCGGAATCCTCATCATAGTTGAGAACAAGTTCTCATAATCTCACGTACACTCTCCCTGCAGATACCACCGGTTCCCTGCCCCCATGAAGCCCAAGGACCTCTGCCCATCAGGACAGCACCATGGCTGAGGAAGGAGGCCGGCATGGCAGGAATCAGCTGGAAATCAGTAGCCGTCTGCAGCCGGCTACATGGGTGGTCCTTGGCAGGGGGGCAGGGTGTCCCCAGCTCATACTCTGGCCTCAGTTTCCTCGATTGCTAAAGAAATAAAAGGCAGGGTGATGGGGCTCAAAGTCGACCGGCGGTTCTCACTTTGTAGTGCTCATCACAGCCGTGTGGTTCATTTATTCAGACAGAGGTTGCTGGGACAGCCTCCCCCCCCGCCCCCTGCCGGGAAGGTCCAAGGCCATGCGTGCGCTGCTGCTCGGGGGTGCACAGAGCGCCCCCGGGGCTAGAGGCCATCCATCCCCAGCAGCTCCAAGACTCCTGTGCTAGCTGTCCTGGGAACCAGACGTCCTGAGTTCTCGCCACTGCCCCGCCACTGTTGCCTGGCCCTGCTGGGGGCCAGATGTTGCTACAGGACCGGCCGTGGGGAGCGTTCCCTTTGCAGCCCCCTGGACCTGACAGCCATCGTCTTCATGAAAGCGTCCAGAAGGTCCGCAATCGTGCACTGACTGTCTTCTAAAGATCCTAACCGCAGCAGCCCAAACCGTCGGATAGTTGCTTCTTCAGACACCCCCCTTGGTTTCTGCACTCCCCAAAGCTTCCCAGGGTGACCCAGATCCATAAAGGGAGCACCGTCACCTTGCGGATATGGGCCTGCAGTCCCCTGACTCCGTACATCCTAAAAACAAACCACATCTTCAAGGAGCGAAACCTCCGGCCCAGAGGCAACTGCCAGTGCTGAAAAAGAAGAGAAAACGTCGGGGGGCAAAGTGCCCAGAGCCCTCCTCGGGCCCGAGGGGCACCGGCTGCCCTCGAGGCAGCTCGCTCCCTGGAGGTCCGTCCCCTGGCCGGCCGCCGCGCTCCACTGTGCATGGGAAAGCTGGCGGTGGGGTGAGCAGAGTCTGCAGCTAGAGTCTCTGCAAGGCAACGAGACAGATGAGGACGGAAGGCTCTGCTACTCGGGAGGCGCTGCGTTCACTGAGCAAATGTTCGTGGCGTGTGCGCGGGATGGAGCTCACCACCCCGCAGGGGCATGAGAGGGGGATCCTCGCTGGCCACTCCAGCTGCGGGAAGGAGGAAGGTAGGAAGCCAAAACCCACACCTCCTGCCCGGCGTGCTCCCTGTGATGTCCCGGCACCCCTTCCCAGAGCAACAGAGATTCTCTGCCCGCCCGCCCGCTGCCACAGATTGACCTGCATGACGGTCACTAGAAAGTGCAACCCCAGTGTGCTGGTCTTCAAACAAGGTCTCCTTAGATGGTCCTCAGTTCGCAGCTGGTCAGCACTCCTCCAGCTGTGGGGCTCTCCGATGTAAATGTACTAAGGCCAGCAAGAAGGGACCCAGAGGGGAGGGAGGGTGATGGGGCCGTCTGGGACCATAGAGCAGGGACACTTCATTGTGACTCTCCAAATTGTCACGTTCTGGCATTTACAAGGAAGATGGCAAAGGCAACTCAGGCTCCCTCTCTGTTCCCCGGACCTTCCCTTGTGGGGTGGAGCTTCCAGATGGGCCTGGGGAATGCGGGGCTACACGGGGGAAAGGGGGCACAGACTGGACCTTCCCTTAGCGCACGCATATCTGTGAAATGGGTATAATGATGCTCATTTTGTCCAATGAAGGCAAATGGCACTACCTTTCCATCTTCGGCCTGCCGTTCGTGAGCAGACAGGATGTAAAACCCCTTGGCAAGGTGTTCCCAGCTCCCTCCTCTGGGTGCTGAGACTGTCCTCATGTCCCCATCCTTTGACTGTCCACAGTCCTGCCAAGGGGCTGTTTACCCCTTTCATCCCACACTTCCCGAACTAGCTTGGTAGACGGCCCAGAATCCCAGGGTCTCCTTCACAGCCTGGAGGCTGTGACCCCCTCAGGCTGGGGCTTCCAATGTCTTTGAACAAAATGATGATGTTCTATGATATTCTCTCTCTTCGTCTGCTGAGCCCAACACTCCCTTGTCAAGGAAGCGCTTGGGCTCCAGGGCATTTGCCCAGAATTCACTCTAAAGGAAGAACCCATAAAAGAGCTCCAGAGGTGTTTATAAGCACGTCGAAAAGGAAAGATGTCCCTACATTCCAGCTAAGATAGTAGTAAGACTGGTCAGGGGCCCTGTAGGGTTGTGACACAGGGAGAGGGTCAGGTGGGAGGTAGGTGACACTTGTGCCTGTGATGAGGGGATGAAAGGAACAACACTCACAGCGTGAGACTGGTGCCCCAGGCCCTTTGCATGGCCAGGGCCCAGACACAGGCTCCCACGCTCTGGCTCTGTGTGTTCTTTCCTGGCGGGAATGCCCTGCATTTGTCCCACGTGACCTCTCCTACTTCGTGGAGATGCTATTCTAAGGACTAACTTAAGTGCATCCGTTTTTAGAAGACTCTAGACTCCAAAATAATCCCCCCATCCTTCTAATCTGATCCTCTGTAAATTTCATCTGTTTATTCATTACGTGTGAAACATCTGCTGAGAATGCCCCTGCGCCTTCCCCTGCCTCCTGCTGGGGGTGGCCGTAGCACAGGACGCACATTTATCCAGGAGGACCTCCCGAGCCCGGTGGACGTCAGTGAGGGCCGGCTGCTGCCCGGACGCTGGTCCTTCAGGATCAGCAGGTGAACCCACTGAAAACTGTCCACACGTGACATACAATTCATGAGGTGGCGGCACATGGCGCCTGGGACTTCATTATCACGGGGCATTAGAAATGGCATAAGGAGAAGCTGGACTACCTCAGGGCGGGCTGAGGACTTGGAACATTTCCCCTCAGGTCAGAAGGAGCCACTAGAAAGGAAGCAACACAACGGAGATCCGTCCCAGGACAGCAGCTCCCAGTGGCGCGCAGAACGGTTGTCCTGGTGTGTGTGACCATCTGTGCCCTGTCTCCCCCGCTAGCCTTGGGGTCTGGGAGGGAGGAAGGGGGCCTCGCTCATCTGTGAGACGCTCAGTGCAGCACACAGCTCCTGGCTGAGAAAGGAGGCTGGCGGTCAGGATGGTGCCCGTCCTCATGGCGAGGCTGGGTGCAGAGTTTCCTGCCTCTTGCTGGAGGGACGGGCAAGATCATTTCCTCCTAACCCACGACCTGGGGCCGGTGGGCTGAGCAGAGCTGTCCGCCGCCTGGCTTGCTTTGCTAGTTGGGACCCAGGGAGAGGGTGTCCTCTAGCATGACTCTGATCCTGAGCACAACCGGGGACAGCAGGAGTGACAGCCCAAGACAGCACCCAACATCGCGTTCACATTTTCCATTACCTGAAACCTGGACTCAGCAAAAGATATCTTCCACTTACCCTATAGTCGGTGATAAGCCCTGGAAAAGAGAAACAAACAAAGAAAAAAGCCATTAGACACTCTGGTTGATTACATGCCTCATCCTTCTCATTTTCAAGATAAATTTCTTCTGTCTCATCCATCATCTCTTGCACTGGACGTGAGACCACGGAGGGCCAGGCTGGGTGCGCTCTGTGGCACTTCCCCTGGTGACAGATCCAAGGGGCTTTCCAGAGGGCAGGGTGCCCAGAACAAATTGGAAATGCTGGAGTATGAGCGGATTCCCATTCCTTCGCTCTCTCTGCTTCTGTCAGCACAAAACCCGAGCTTTCTTCTCTTGCCCGGTAGTAACTTGGCTCTCAGATCTGTAGAGCCTGTTCGTGCACGGGGAGGTGGGTTTGTGGTCTACACAATGATTAGATCATAAGACACAGATCAAACCTGTGATGGGTGTTCATGTCTCTATGCTCGGACCTTAGTCCGGAGTCTGTCACGGAGCAGATGCTGGTGAGTCACCGTTGGATTCATGCCTTCATCCAGGATTCAAAGAGCTTCAGATGTCTGGCCCGTCGTCAGTCTCCCCTTGTGCGTAAAGCTACAGAGCCAAGGACCTAGTCGGGGACAGGGCTCCAGCAAAGAGTCTCGGAGGGGAGTTGCCGCTCGGTGGTCTTAGGTCAGCAATCAGCTGGGAATTACGAACCTGAGCGGCAGACCTGCGTTTTGCACATCTGATCCCCCAGTGCAGGTCCAGACGAGGCATGCTGGGGCTCATCGGTGTCCCCCATTCCCCAAGGAAGAGCCACGGTGGCCTGGCCATCGCAGGGCCGCCCCGTGGGCAGCTGGGACAGCCGTCCTCCGAATGCCGTCACCCCCGCCCTCGCACACGGCTCCCCACCCGCTCCGCGGAGCGGTGTAACTTACACTCACAAGGGATCTAAAGTTGTCAAACAAACATGGGCAGCAGGGCCACCAGAAATGACCCGACAGGGGTGCGTCGACGCACAGATGCCAAACACCTATGTGGCATGTACGAGCCCTCGGCAACAGTCTGTTAGAAACGCAGATGACCTCGTGGGAGAGGACGTCCTGGGTGAAGGCACACGCGTGACCGTCCTGTTAGTTCACGACCCTGCGCCGTCGCCACAGCCGCGAGCCGTGCGGGGCCGTTTACATCGAATCAAAACGAAATAAACTCAAACGCAGAGTTCTTCGGTCAGGCTAGCCACGTTTCGAGGGCTGGCAAGCCGCATGCGGCTAGTAGCCGCCACACGGACAGAGCAGGATAGAGGACACTTCCTTCCTCGTGGAGGACTCCACCCGACGCGGGACGAGGGCGGGAAGCGGGTTTCCGATGCACAAGCTTCTGCGGCTCAGCACCACGGTGAGTGAGAGAAGGAGCCTGCTTCTTGGTGACCCTGTGTCCTTAAGGACCAGCTGAAGACCGGGTCCGGCTAGGAGCTGCCCTGACACGGGTCGGCTGTGACCACGAGGAATGCGGAGTCCTTGTGCCAACAGAGTCCTACAACGACCGCGGCTGTCCTCACAGAGCGGACTTCTTAATGAGCATCGCGTGCCTAGTCAGTCTTCGCAACGACATAGGAGGGATGAGGGGGTGAGCAGCTCCTGCCTGTGCCAAAGGCGTGCGGTAAACGCAGTAGAAACAAACCACGCGTCCCACGGGACTGGCACTTGGGCAGTGGGCTTCTGGGGACTTCCAGGCTCACCCTTCATGCTTCTTGTTTCCAAAGGTACAGTTTTTGTAATGAAAGAGTTTATCTGGAAAAGTCTATGCAACAGGCGTGGCCACTTTTCCCTGTCACCAGCGTTGTGACAGAATTTTCTATCATATAAAAAAACACAAATCCCGCTTATTTGGGTCCGGGTTCCATGTCACGCGCCCGGCCGCCCCAGCTGACAAGTGTCCAAGGAGATGAATGTATAAAGAGCAAGACAGATGCAGGGACGCATTGGGAGGGCGACCGCTCCCGCTGCTGCAGCCAGCCACCAGCCCCAGGGTCCGGCGAGTTCCAGCAGCAGGACGACTGGGTCTGAGGCTCCAGGGACACAGTGGGACAACGGACATGCAGCCAGTGAGCGAGAGGGCCGCGTGACGACACTCATGTGCCATGAAGGGACCGGATTGCATCGGCTTCAGTGCAGAGATCTGGGAAGACCTCACTGAGCGGGAGGCTTTTGTCTAGGGCCCCGTGGTGAGCAGGGGGCGTCCTAATGCCCCCAGGAGGGACAGCGGGCCGAGGCAGCCTAGCCAGCCGAGTGCCACAACCTGAGAGGCCACGGGTCAGGGTTGAGGAGTCTTCTTTATTACAGAGGGAGGATCTTTTTAAAAAGCCCCGTAGAATATTCCAAACACGGTTCATTTCAGGGAATGGAAGGCTTAGCGGCACTAGGGCTGAATCCGTGTGGATAAAAATGCCCTTACACTGCTGGCCATAAAACTGTAAAGTTGATCTTGGTGGTCTACTTGTGAAACGCAAAATGGGCCACCATCGTTGTTGACTTATAGAACTTTGCGGGTTTTGGTTTTTTGTTTTTGTTTTTTTGTTTTTTTTGTGTTTTTTTTTAAGGGGAAAAACACAAGTAACCAATATTTTTCATCTCTAACAGCCACAACAAATACTCCAGTAAGAAACATTCCTATAGAAGCAACATAAAATACGTGTTCGTATGCCTTGAGCAATAAGCCGTCCTCAGACATCCTTCGCTTAAACTCATTCCAAGAATCACTTCATTGTTTAAGGGCGACATTTTGCATTTTAACTGTCATGATCGCAAAGATTTTTATTATCTGAACATGAGATACTTTTTTTTTTTTTTTTTGGTAATATGGGAGCCTGGCAGTCACTTCAGAATTTCAGTGTTTCGTGCCAGTTCCATTTCTACAAACTAGACTTGGATTTTTTAGGGCAGTTTTAGGTCCTGAGCAATTCTGAGCAGCGTGTGGGGTCTGCGAACGTCAGCGGGGATGCATGTCTGCACTCCACCTGAGAACAATTCTTAAACAGTTCTAAGTATGTTCTTAAAACTGTAAAAATATAGAGCAAATTAAGAAAATTCACATATAATTACAACTGTAAGTACTAGTCACATTTGGAAATTTTTCATTGCATGCTTTTCAAAAGGAAAAAAAACCCAAACTTTTCTATTGCTGTCTGGGATCATTCTCCTAAATATCTGATTCTTATTTCTTTGGTAAGAATCTCAGGGGCACCTGGGTGGCTCAGTGGGTTAAGCCTCTGCCTTCGGCTCAGGTCATGATCCCAGGGTCCTGGGGTCGAGCCCCGCATCGGGCTCCCCGCTCGGCGGGGAGCCTGCTTCTCCCTCTCTCTGCCCCTCCTCCATGCTCATGATCTCTCTCTCTCTCAAATAAATAAATAAAACCTTTAAAAGGAAAAAAAAATCTCAGAGGACTCTACATTTCCACTCCCTCACCATCCCCTCGTGGCTCGGTCTGTACTAACTGACGATGTGACGTTTGGCTGTGACCTAGGATAGCAGCCATATAAAAGGAGCTATTTTGTGTTTTCTAGGAATTGCTCTGTCTGTGCCGGGGAATGTTCTGCTCCTCACCACGACGCAAGCACCTGGCCACGTCCCTTCTCGGCCCCAGTCTTCGGGAAGCACAGAGCCAGGATGCAGGCCTGGAGATGGCTTGGGCCCCACCAGGGATGATGGGCACAGAGGGCAGGTCTACAGACCCAAAGGATGAGAGGCACACGGGCGTGCTGATCCTGCCCGGGCGTCATCGGGGTTTCACTTCACTCCCCGAGCCCCCAGAGCACCCCGCGTGCCCCTGGTGGTATTGGTGTGAGCGGACACACACTCAGAGAGACGGTAGGGCAGTCATGCTCTCAAAGGTCCTACGCAGGAGGGGTCCACACCCGCACAGAAAGCGATGCCGTGCCCACCCCCAGCCCCGTGGGCCCCTCCCGGCTCCTGCACTGAGGTGGCCAGAGGTCCCTTGAGTAACCCCCAACCCCAGGGAGCAGCGGCTCCCAGAGCCCGGTCCCCGCAGACGCCAGCCTTCCTCTCTGCCTTCCAGGAGAAATGCAGCTCTGTTGAAAACAAACTCAGAATGTTGCAGAAAACCAGGCTCCCAGCCTACCTGAGTCCTGATGGTTGTGCTTCAGGTAGAGGGGGTCCAGCTTAAAAGCCCCTATCAGGTCTGCCCTCTTCTTCACCCTGGTTGGAGAGAACAAAGGACGGTGCTTAATGAGGAAGGCCCTTGAATGGGCCCCCGTGGCCCTTCCCTCCTGGTCCCTCTTGCAGTGGGCTCCGTGCAGACACACCTGCTTCGAGACCCTTCCCCGGCCCCAGCCCGTCAGCATGTCCCTCACCCGTGTGCCCACCATCCCCAGATCCACTGCAATAAAACATTAATCTCCAGGACTCCAAGCACTTGAGGGGGCCAGCTAATAAAAAACAAATACTTGTTTTTCATCCCTGATTCCTGACACCCAGCTGCTAAAACCCCTGGAACTTCGGAGGGGTAAGAAAGGCTCTCGTAGGCCAATGAGAGGATAGGAGACCGGGGCCCCCTGGGGAGCTGCAGGACGGGGCTGGGTGCCTGGAAATCCAAGTAGATTTGAGGGTGAGACTCTGAGCCCTACCCCAACCTCTGGGGAGTCATGGGGAGAGGGAAGGACTGAGACTGAGTCAGTGATCAACGGCCAATGATTTAATCAATCATACCTATGTGGCGAGGGACGGCGTTGCTGAAATCATCAATGTGCGGGGACGGAGCCATTCCCTGGGGGAGGACAGGAAAGTTCCGTGTCCTCCACCCACGCGCATATCTTGGGCTACGCATCTCTTCCGTCTGGCTGCTCACTTGTTTTCTTTATAATAAATCAGTAAATGGGGTGCCTGGGTGGCTCAGTCGGTTAAGTGTCTGACTCTCGGTTTCGGCTCAGGTCATGATCTCAAGGTCGTGAGAGCTCAAGGTCATCGGGCTCCCTGCTCAGTGAGGAGTCTGCTTGTCCCTCTCCCTCTGCTCCTCCCGCTCATGCTTTCTCTTTCTCTCAAATAAAAAAATAAATAAATTTTTCTAAAGAAATAAAAAAAAATACATAAATTAGTAGACCTAAGAGAAGTGCCTTCCTGAGTCCTGTGAGCTATTCCAGCAGATTATCAAGTCTGAAGGAGCAGGGGATTCCTGGGAGCCCCCAGCTTTACAAGAAGTTGGACGGAAGTACAGGCACCCTTGGACCCATGACTTGCGAGACGGAGCCCATCTACCTGAGGGGTCTGCAATCACTCCAGATACCAAGCGTCGGAATGGAATCCCAGTATGGGACACCCAACTGGTGTCTGCAGAGCCAGTGAACGGATGTCAGGAGAGGGAAGCCAGGGGATGAACGTGCATCTCCACTCTTGGTCCAGACCTAGCACCTGGCCGTTGACCGGCCTCACGAGTGTGTGGGGGATGCACAGAAGCTAAAGGTGAGAAGGTCGTCCCACAAGAGCAGCCCTCAGACCCCAGGCACAGTGATGGTCCCAGAGAGCTCGGGTCGGAACTCGTATTTGGGCTGGGACGGGAGGTCTGAGTTTTATGATAATGGCCTCTGCCTCATCTGTCAGGCACGGACACCATCTCGCAGCAGTGTGATGGCAAACAGACTGTCCGAAGGGCACCCTGGAGAAGACATGTCAGTCTGGTGGTCACTTAAGCTTGAAAGCAAACACGACATGATGAGTGTCTGCAAGATAAAACCGGGGGACGAAAGACTGAGGCAAGATGTGGCTCGCCAGCAAGGAGGGAGGAAAAAGGCCAGATTTACGCAGGGAAGTCATTCAAGTGCTATTTCTACAAAGGGTCAAAAGACAGACTCTGTCAGTAAGCAATAGTGAGCCGCCCAGGGCATGTGTGACTCTGACTCTGGACGAGAAATTGGATGGCACCTGACCTCGGGCACATGTACGCAGGAATTCGGAGCAGCCCCGCAGCCTATGAGGATGCCCCGTAGGAGCTTCCTTAAGTCTCCCTGAACTGGCGAATGCTCTGCACTTAGCCTTAGAGAGGGACAGAACGACGCATGGGGTACAAATCCTTCTGGCTCGCAGTAGAACTCCGTCCTCCGCACACGAAGATCGTATGCCCCTTTCCACACAGGCCTATGACGACCTTGGAGCGCTGCGTTCGTAATGCAAACGTGTTCGGGGTTCAAGCCCCACAAGAGGGTGGACATCATGATATGTCCACCTCACTGTTGATGCAACGGAACCCGCACAGTTAAATGGGTGTCTCCATCCCCTCCCGGCCCCTGGAGGAGGCCATGCGGCCCCACGTGGTTCTACCACCCCCGCGGAGTTCTACAGAATCTTCCATACAACACCCTACATAATCTGTGGTATTATTTTGCCTTTCTTTCTCTCTTTTTTTCTTTCTTCCTTTCTTCCTTCCTCTTTCTTTTTTTTTTCCTTTCTTTCTTTTCTTTTTTTTTTTAGATTTATTTCTTTATTTTAGAGACACGGAGAGAGTGCCCGTGTGACTGGGGGGAGGGGCGGAGGCAGACACAAGATCCTCAAGCAGACTCCACGCTGGGTGCAGAGCCCCACACGGGACTCGATCTGATGACCCTGAGGTGGTGACCTGAGCCGAAATCAAGCCTTGGCCGCCTCACACAGGGAGCCACTCAGGCGTCCCCTGACCGTTTCTAAACATAGCACAAACAGAAGCTGTTTCAAGATGAACGGCGTCCTTGTCTGTGTATTTTCCCCTGACCTGCTTTTTGTCTCCAAACTGTCCTCTTGCGCTTCTGACCCGGGCTTCCGTGTAGATCTAGTTCACTTGGCCACCTCGCTGGACGGTCCCACCAGCAGACCACAGGCTGTCCACTCTCCTCTTTCTCCTCTTGCTTGTCCTTCGTCGTGAGCCAGACCACACTGCCCCCCACCCCCCGCCCTCCTGTGACCTGGAGGATGGCGCCTGGGACTCATGTCCGGTCACGGAACGGGGACGGGGAGGCCGTGTCCGAGGCAGCGCAGCCTCGAGCTCCTCCGGTTCCGCGTCCGGGGCACCAGCCAGTGCGGAGGGACGTCAATGTCCCCGGTGGGATTTTAATGCGCATTTCTGACTTCTAAGGATGCAGAGTCACCTTGCATTTGTGACGCTCCCCTGCTGTTTCCTTCGGGTGAAAAACCATTTTTGTTCCTTTTCCTATCAGGTTGTTTGCCGCTAACAGCCTGCATTAGATCGGAGAAGCTGCAGAAGGAGCAGGGGTGACAATCCAGATCCCCGCGGGCTGATTCTGGGAAGTCCCCTCTGGTCTGTGCTCCACTGTGTCCGGCTTGAGCTGTGCTGGCTGCTCCTGGACAGGGATGCTGGAGGTTGGATGGGGCACAACCCCGCCGTGCTGTTCTCGGACTTTTTCCCTTGGTTCTTCTGGGCCCCTGTAAATATTAGGCTCAGCTTCACTGAGTTCCAGGAACACACCCAACCAGATATTTACTCGGGTGTTACTGGGCTCTGACGCTCAGCCTCCCTCTCCAGAACACAGCACACCCCTCATTCAGGGAGGACGTCGGATGGGCTTCCAAATCCTTGTGTATTTCCCCCTCAAGAATCTGCACAACTTTTGGTCTTTTGGTACCTTCCTTTGTCTTAACCTTTTGTCTTATCCTGCTATTATAAAGGGTATTTCTTTATTTACAATTTACAGTACTGCAAAATTGGGCAAATATTACAAATTGTACAAAACTACAATACTGTAAAGTCACAGTATTTACCATACTACATACAATTTTAAAAAATTACCCGTGCTGACATGCCTGGGTGGCTCAGTCAGTTACGTGTCCCTCTTGGTTTTGGCTCAGGTCATGATCTGGCGTTGGGTTTCACCCCCAGCACGGAGTCCGCTTGGGGATTCTCTCTCTCTTTCCTTCTGCCCCTCCCCCCACCAATTACACGTGCTGTTTATTGTATATGTAAAGCCTTAACAATGTATGTCTAGAAATTTTGTTGTGTTTTTCTAATACTTTGATTAATGTTTTTTTTTTTTTCACTGCAGGCAGTCATCATCTGAGAATAATGGGAGTTTCATGGCTTCTGTTGTAATCCTTATACTTTTACTCCCTTATGTCTCTTTCAACTCAGGCTGGGAGAGCAGGAATTGAACCGAACACGAATTAGAGGAGACTCATTCTTCCTTGATCTTAAAGGGCGTCCTTCAATAGGTCACCATTAAGAATGGGCTTACTATAGTTTGTTTGGTAGATATCTTTCATCAGAATAAGAAAGTTCGCTTCCGTTCCTATTTTATTAAAATTTTTGTTTGCTGAAATTCAGTTGAATTGAGAACTTCACCTGAAGCTTTTTCTGCACCTACTATGATGATGACTCTCTTCCCCTTGACTTTTTACACAGCGTATGACATTTAAAAACCTTCTAGTATTTTTAAACCACCCCACATCCCTGGAATAAATACATTTGGGTCATGATATACAGTCTTTTCCCCCTTAAACATCATGGAATTTTATATGCTAATATTTGATGTCAAGATTCTCTAATTTAAATCTGTGAGCAAAACAAACTTTGTTCTTCTTTCTTGCTTTTCTTTTCTTTCTCCGTAGCTTTTTTCCCCCCAGCTTCTCATCCAGTTTTGGAATCCAAGGAGCCTGAACTTCATGGCATGAGAGCGGGCGTGCGTGATCCGTGCTGCTCCCCGCGAAGTACGCTCATGATTAAACCGTCATGCTTGACAGCTTGGTAGCATTTGCTACTGGGAGAATTTGGAAGCTCTTGTTGAGTGAGAAATTTAACTTTTGATGGATAATAATTTTGTTAATAACTATATCAAATATAGCTATATTAAGAAGAGCTGTATATAAACATCTTTAATAGCTGTAAGATTTCGGGCACCTGGGTGGCTCAGTTGGTTAAGCAGCTGCCTTTGGCTCAGGTCATGATTCCCAGGACCCTGGGATCGAACCCCAATATTGTGCTCCCTGCTTAGTGGGAGTCTGCTTCTCTCTCTACCTCTCCCCACTGCCTGTGTTCCCTCTCTCGCTGTGTCTTTCTGTCAAATAAGTGGATAAAATCTTTGAAAAAGGGGTGCCTGGGTGGCTCAGTGGGTTAAAGCCTCTGCCTTCGGCTCAGGTCATGATCCCAGGGTCCTGGGATCGAGTCCCGCATCGGGCTCTCTGCTCAGCAGGGAGCCAGCTTCCTCCTCTCTCTCTCTCTGCCTGCCTCTCTGCCTACTTGTGATCTGTCAAATAAATAAATAAAATCTTTAAAAAAAAAAATCTTTGAAAAAAAAAGCTGTAAGATTTTTCAGTTTATTTATCCATTCTGTTTCTTCTGGAGTCAGTTTTGTTCACATGTGTTTGTGGTCGTTGCATATGGACAGTGTCGGGCATGATGTTTGACAGGGTCATAGAAGGAAGGCTGTTTAAACAGATGTGTGCAGGCATGCACACGCATGTGCTCGCGGGCAAACACGGAAAGGGCCTGTGGAGGCAGCAGAGTCCTCTCACTTGGAATGGGCCTCATGGTGAGGACAGTGTCTCCCTGACTCCAGACACATTCCTAAAAGACGGTCCTGGGGCTGAGGGGAGGGGACTCCTGCCTTGTATGGAAATCTGCATTGTCTTTCTCTAACCCTACAATACTGGGTGAGTGTGTGAGGCTCACAGAATGAGGGCTCCTGTTATGTCCTGGTGCTGGCAAAGGAGAAAAGCCTTCAGGATGGGAAAGGGCCCTGGGACCGAAGTGCAAAAAAAACAAAAAAATCCACAGAAAACTGTGCATTAATGCTTATAAAACAAGTTCTAGGGATGCCCGGGTGGCTCAGTTGGTTAGGTGGCTATTTTCAGCTCGGGTCATGATCTCAGGGTCCTAGGATCGAGTCCCTCATCAGGCTCCTTGCTTGGTGGAGAGCCTGCTTCTTTCTCTGTCTCTGCCTGCGACTCTGCCTGCTTGTGTTCTCTCACTCTCTCTGACAAATAGATAAAATCTTTAAAAAAGACAAACAAGCAAGTTCTAGCATCCAGTCTTGCCATAACAGAGTGATCGACCGTCTTCCCAAGAAACTGAACTTCAGAAGAAATCCAGTGTAACAGAAGAGTGCAAAATCTATAAAACTACTTGCAATAAAACTCAAATTTTATTTGGAAAAAGACACGAACCCTCTTTCTTAAAGGGAGAGGAAAACATGCCCTTGGCATATACGGGCTCTGAGGCTTTCTTTGGAGAAAATCTGATGTTAAGCAGATCCTGAGGTCTGGGCAGAATGGCTCATATTTACAAGATTCAAATGAACAATAAAAAACTTATGAACAGAATAATGAAATCATTATGAAATGTATTTACTATGCTTATAATGATTGCAAGTTTTCGAGACTCCAATTATCTTGTCCATTTCAATATTTAGAGAAAATAACCAATATGTTTACTTTAAATTATAGACTAACCATTGGTAAAATTGCATTACACAAAAGAGAGACTCTTCTGATTTTAAGGAATACAAAACAGCCAGTGAGAGCAATAAAACACACGCACACACACACACATTTATATCATACTTGTTGTACTAGCAAAAATTTAGATACATCTATAAAAAATTTGGAATTTAGGATTGTTTGTTCTCAGCTCTTAGGGATCTAATGCCTATCCTTTCTGAAACCTGGTTCTTAGAAATGTCTTATTACCTGTTTCCTGTTGTGTTGACACCGCATTTTACCGCAATAAGCTCTTAGAATAGCAAAACCTTCGTACTGGAGTCCGTAGATATTTGGGACAGTACAAAGGAGCCTCAGGGTACACTCTTAACTTTCATTCTCTATGCACTGCCTGGCATCACATTGCAAGGTATTGCCTTCTCTTATGCTCCCCACAAATATACAGGGCCCCCCTCCCCTCGCAGCTGGGGCGAGCGTGCTCAGTGGACCCACAGCTCAGGCAGGCAAACAGGGGAAGGAGGCAGCAGTCCCTCTCTTCCCCTGTGGCCTGCTGCTGTCGGTGCCTGGGCTCAAATCCAGGACTATTTTCAGTAGTCAGAGAGAAAGGGGAACCAGTTGACAGCTGGAACAAAAGTGGAAACACAATGGGACCTGATTTTGCCTCATTCCCACCAAAAAACTGCTCTCATTCTCTAATTTCTTCTGCATCCACCCAGAACAATTCTAATGTGTTTCATGCTCTTTCTTGTGTATGTGTTTATAAAATGCATATCGATTTTCATGTGTGTATTCTTTTTTGTTTTTGGAGGTAAGATTTTACTTATTTATTTGAGAGAGAGCACAAGCATCTGGGAGTGGCACGCAGAGGGAGAAGCAGGCTCCCTGCTGAGGAGGGAGCCCGATGCCGGGCTCGATCCCAGGACCCTGGAATCATGACTTGGGCTGAAGGCAGACGTTTAAGCCACTGAGCCACCCAGATGCCCCAGTGCATGGATCCTTAATTTGCATCCTGTGAGGTTCATAATTCTCTATCTGATTCTTTTTACTCAGTACTAGGGTTTTGTTTTGTTTTTTGTTTTTTAGAGAAAGAGAGAGAGAGAACACGATTCAGGGGGGAGGGGCAGAGAGAGGAAGAGAAAGAGAATCCTAAGCAGGCTCCATGCCCAGCACGGAGCCCAATGCAGGGCTTGATCCCCCAACCCTGAGGTCACGACAGCCAAAATCAAGAGTCAGACACTCAACCCACTGAGCCGTCCAGGTGTCCCTACTCAGCATTAGTTTTTAAAACTTGACCGCATGGCCATTAAACATTTGTGGCTCTCGCCAGGAGAACTGTGCGCCCATAAACAGAACAGGTTGCCTCATCAGTAAAATAGGGATGACAAGAACTGTGCGCCCATAAACAGAACAGGTTGCCTCATCAGTAAAATAGGGATGACAATTCCCATACCAGCTCAGCTGCCATACAGCTATAATCCTTAAAGTGTGTGTGCTCCAAGAGCCTGGAGTTCATCTGTGCACAAGGCCAGGCTGGTCGCAGGACTGAGTGTGGAGGCCAGTGGGGCTGAGCCTGGCAGGAAGGCATGTGTCCCACCCAGGCCTGTTCCTTTGGCTTACACAAACTATGCTGTAAGGGCTCACATTAATTAATGAGACATTAAAAACCTGCTTATATCTGTAATTTTAAATGTGGAGAGCTGATTTAAAACAAATTTAAATCCACATGGACTACGTGAACGGTCTTTGGCGGCTTGTACCTGAGTTCATCGTTGTGCACACAACTGTCACAGGGCCTTTGCATGGATGGGCCCCTCGCACCACCCCCCCCCCCACAACAATCCCAGCCCGGGTACGTGGACTGCTGTTATAGACCTATAACCTCACATGGCCCTTTGTCAAATGCCATGTCACCAAAGAGACTTTCTGTGACCTTTCTCTCTGCAATAACCAGGCGATGAATGAACGGGACCATGGAGGCATCTCCCTCACACATTTCCCCCTAACTTCCAACTCCCAGGCCCCCCAAGCTTCTCACCTGAACCTCTGCCCTCTCTCTTCCCAAACCCTTCCCCCACTGGACCTCAATCTGCAATGGCCTGTACTTGATTTTGTGTAGTTTCTTGTTTTACTTTGGCTCCGTGTCATTTACTGGAAACTCTGTCCCAAGGCTGAGACCCCTAGGGCACAGGGACAACGCCGCTCTGGTCTCAGCTCCAGGGTGCTCAACCCCAAATGCTTTCCAGTGAAGTCATGACCTTTCCTCCTCCTCATTGCTCTTGGCTTGGACGGGACCGACCCCCAACTCGGACACTGTTCTGCCAACATCGCCACTGTGCAGCCCCCGGTGTCGGGGACGGCTGTGGGAAGGGCCATCTGCAAGCAAGGCGATGCTAACCATCATCCCTGCCGAAAGGAGAGAGCAACTTCTCTGTAGGAAACAAAAACACAACAAAACACAACAACAACAACAACAACACAAAACACACAAAACACACAATAAACAACAAGCGCGCGCGCGCGCACACACACACACACACACACACACACACACACAGGAGGGGTGCTTGGCTATAGTGAGATCAGAATAAAACCTAAGTTTGGTAAGAATTAGATAAGCTGACCAGGACGTACGTGGCATAATTAAGGTCATATGTAGGGCTTAAATGATCGGTTTAAATCCCTGAATGTCAGCCTTACAGTTTTATCTCGTAATTTCTCACGAGCACCACTATGCACTGAGCTGTGTCCCCCTCCCCAAAATTCAGAGGCTGGAGCCCTAACCCCCCGGAATGTGACCACATGTGAACACGGGTTCTTTAAAGAGGCAAAATTAGTCAAAATGAGGTCACATGCCGGGTCCTAATCCAATGTGACTGGTGTGTAACCGGTGTCCTTACAAGAGGACCCAGAGGGGACACTGCCGTCGGCACACCACACAGAGGCATCCGCAGAAGCCAGCACTGGCTGCCCCTTGGTCTCCGGCATCCAGCCTCCAGAGTCATGAGGAAATAAGTCTCTGTCTGTGTCACAGAGTTCCTAGCGTGGTGGCTGACACAGCAGACAGCAGCCGTCTTTATGCTGAAATGCAAATCCTTCAACATCAGATCCCGTCCCGTGTTTATGAAATCACGGGATGATCCCTGGGGTCTGGGGGGGAGGACGGATTTCCCCACATGGGTGAAATCACCGTGAAATCCTCGACAACTATTCTGTCCAGGACCCCAGCAGCTCAGGACCCAGAAAGCGCGTCCTCTCTCACAATTCGAACCGTGAGGCCTGCCTTCAGGCTCTCAGATCCGCAGGGGGGAGGCAGAGAGCTTCTCAAGCACTGACTCCCAACTTCTCCACGGACCCCCTACTGACTGCCCTTCTCTGGGGCAAAATTGCAAATACCAGGGTTCGCCCTGACATTTAACATGTAATTTTATTCTGTCCTTCTCCTGGTGACATGGCCTCACCCCTGTGCTCCCTGCGTGTCTCCCACAGGTCACCTCATAGCAGCCCTGGTCACACCACGCCCTGTGACGGGCTCAGACCCTTCTCCCCGATGCCATGGATGCGACCGTCCTCTCTCATCCTTAATTGATACACTAGCTTCTTGGACCCAAGGATGGGAAGCCGTGTTTTTGTATTTATCCTTATCATAGTTCAACATCTGATCACAGATCATGCCCCCAAATGCTTGACCCTGAGATCAAGACCTGTGCTGAGATCAAGAGTGAAGATGCTTAACCGACTGAGCCCCCCAGGCCCCCCTTAAACATCTACATCTGAAATGATTATTTTGTCCAGGTAAGGAGTGAAATGTCTGGGGGAACCACAAGCCCCTCTGACCAGCACCGCCCAGCAGCCCTCCTGGTCCCCATCGCTTCACCCCTGACAACCATCCAGGCTGTTTGTGTGGCTTTCCTGGTCTGACACCTTGCTGGCCGCTAAGGATGCTGTGGGCTCCCATGTCCACTCACGCTGAGGCCACCACCCCTCCCCAAAAGAGAGGCGGCATGGCCCCTTCTGGCTCTCTGCCAGCTCCGTGCCTAGGACCCACAATCTGACCAAATACACCAGCAGATCAGAATTACATTTCAGTCCCAATTAAAGCTCGAAAAAAGGGGCTTCTGACACACTGCACAAGCTATTCTTCAATTGTTCCGCATTAAATAAAATAGACAAACGCAGCCCTGAGAATACAAAGGAACACGGACGTGCACAGACTGTAGCTTGTAGAGATCCTTACTCGTGTTTTGTACAGAGCTACATCTGCAATGCTCATACCCGCACGGGCTTTAAAAGCACATATCAAAGTTTGCGTCAAAAGCTGACCAAAAAAAAAAAAAAAGAATGGATTTGAACTTTTTTTTTTTTAGTAAAGCACTGAAAATGTGATTTTATCTTTGGACAAAATAGTCAAAAAAAAGCCCGGATCACTCAGTAAATGGGAAGAACAGACTTTGGGTGGGGTGGGTGAGAACTGCTTTCTTCACCCCTCCAAGGTGAAAACCATTCACTCAATTACACGCGAATGATTTTGCACAAAATTCATGCAAAGCGCCCCCCTCCCCAATCTAAAGGTTGATGAACCTCCCTCCTCCCGTAATGAACGTAGCCGAACCAGCTTCCACTGTCCCCACACCACTCCCAGTGACCTCTGTTTCTTTGAACATCAGCTACGTGATGGAAATGTCATCCACTTAAGATTCTGAATTCTTTTTCTTGCTCTAAATACAACCAACACGGCTACGACTCTGCTATTAACAATTTTTAGGAACTTTAAGGGAAACAGGAATACTCTTAATCTCCCTGGGCAAATGCTTTTAAGCCTCGAGGCTTAGATTCGTTCAGCATCTAAGAATGAAAACACAGAAGCCACCGACTTAGAAATATGCCCTGCGATTTCCTTGTGTTCTTTTTGTTAACGCTAGCTAGAGCCAGCTACCGAGCTTCCTCGAGGAACCTTTGTTACCTGGCTGCCGTGTTACAATCCTATGATCTGGTCAACAGCTTTCCACCAGGGCGAGATTTAGCAAGAATCGCGGCCATGGATCAGAAGGGAGGCAAGTGGGGGACATGGGAGGTAAGCCTTCCTCCAGTGATGTCATCCTCCCCTCCCGGGCTTCTTCCCCAGAAAGCCACTCTTGTCAAGCGCAGTGGGCACAAGGTCATGGACATCTAGCCAACAGGGAAACTCACCACATAGCCGAGCAGTCAAAATTCACCAACAGCCACTTGTGAGGATTGAAGTTAAACGAATCTGCAAACTGCCAAGGAATAGTAACGACAAGAAGACGTTTCAGTTACGAATGTCTAGTTATAAAACAAGACTCCACACCCAGTAATTAACCATTTTGTTTCACGAGTGTAAGACCATGTGGAGGGGAAGTCACCGAGGCCGTGGGGCCTGGGGACGCAAGGGCAGCTGGGAAGGTCCGGGCTCTGGAACTGGCTTGGGCGGCCTCCTGACCTCTCTGCACCGCTCTGTACTCATTTTCAAGGGGGAAGAATGCATCATAGCTCATGAACGCACGGAGCTGATAACAGAACTGATTCTGGGCTGAAGCACAAAGCAAGGAGGGTTTGATCGCAGCCCAACAGCTTACTCCGTGTGGACCAGAATGGGAATGGCTGCTTTATGGAGAAATCGTGGTATCATCACAGCCACGAACCCCTCAGCCCAGGTCCTGACGCCGAGTACACACTCTGGTTCAAAGGCTGTGCCGGGACTGCTGCTGATGTGTGGTTATTAAGATTTGTAGGTGGTAAGCCAGCCGGGTGGTGGTCCCAGGGATCACAGTGATGGCTACCGACTCCTGGCAGCTCATGGTGAAGGGGGATCATCTGCCAGAGAGCAGTCGTCAGGATGTAATGTGAAAACGAGCGTGGGGTAGCGGTGACCAGGCTCGCTGCTCAGGGGAGGAGTGGGACCTGCTGAGTCAGGCTGGAGGAGCCCACAGAGGGGCACCCCACAGACGTTGAGCATGAAGGCCACCTGGCCCACTGGCCATCCTTGGGATGCAATGCCAGGCACCTAGGAGACGTCCAGAAAGTTCATCTGAAGAGTAAACTGAAGAATTTCATTCTTTCTACGATGAAAAGAACATAGGCTGTGGACTTAGAGTCCCAGATTCTGGTCTTGGTGTTCCCACTGTCTGGCTGAGGGCCCTCGGGGGAATGAGTCTATCAGAATTTATAAATGAGGGACTGAAATGCGCTAATCTAGAAACTTCCCATTACCACTCCCTTTTATTTCCGTGTTAGTCCTGATTTGGTATAGGGCTATCACGTTTGAAGCAAGAGATGTATTTTGAGGACCTTGGATAATTCAAAACAGGCAAAACCCCAACACCCAATCCAAGGGTGACCCCAAGAGGAGACGAGGAGGGCTGCTGTTCCCCCCATGAGGAGACACCCGCTCCCAGCAGCAACAGCCACACAGCTCACGGGTGTGCTGGGGCTGCTGGGGGTGCTCTGAAGCCACATGAGTCCCTACTCATTTTTTAATTGGGAAAATTCCAAGTTCTACCCTGCCTCGTGAAATGAGATGTCATCCATATTTCAGGTCATCCACTTTCAAATTTGCATAGTCTAGAGTCATATAATATGTATCTACCTTTCAAACTACTAGACTCTTTGGAATAATCCTAATTTGAATCCATAGGTACCCTGTAGGAAATTGTACTGATCCGGCCTACAAAATACTTTCTGCCTGCCCCTTCCTCAAAACTCACGAACTAGCAAAGTTCTCAGAATACACGTTTCATCCTAAGCAAAGGGAGGGCAAAAATGTTATACCTAAAACTGGGATCTCACCAATTTTTATTTAATTGGTTGATTCTTTTACTAATGTTAATGTAGTCATCAACAAGTCTTCCCACATACCTAAATATTTCCTTCTTTATTTTTTTAAAGATAATATCCAAGTTCATTGCATGCCTATCATTAATGGAAGACAATTCCTGGAAGATAATGCGTAGCAACTGCCAACAACGGGCGTTGGCTCATTGATTTTCGGGGCTGCCCTATTTCCAAGCAGAAAATCAGATTTCAACAACCGAGACCATCTGAGGAGGGCACTGGGCGTTTTCACGGTGCTAGCCTAAATCGTGCTGTCTTGCATTCTTCAAAATGCATGCCCAGTTTTATCCTTGGGATGCTGAGCTGGGGCCGGGGCCAGCTGGAGGCCCATGGGTGCAGCCCAGGATGGGAGCCCCCGCCACCAGGGAGACATCTGCTCGGCTGACAGCGACCTCGCACGTCAACCCGCTCTGGGGGAGCAGATTCATTTCCTTCCACGTTTCAATAAAAGCGACTTTGAGAAAGAGACGGGAAATGACAATGCGTTTCATTTGTCGATAAACGGAGACAAAATGTGAAAGAAGAGCTTTGTTTGCCGAGAATTTTATTAGCTCCCTTGGGGTGGGGGGCTGGTCTGTTTAATCCTCTTTCATTACCCAACCGCTGTGTGCTCATCCTGCTGCCAGGGAGAGGAGTTCTTATCTCCGGGCTGGGGACGCGGCAGGAAATTGCAGCCGCCTTATCTCCCCAGCTGAGCAGCGAGGCCCTTGCCCGCCAAGGAACAATGCGGGAGACGCGGAAATGACTCAGTGCCGGGCATGAAAATCCCGTCTGCTGCTGATACCATCATGCTCCAGTACCCCGTGCTGCGGTGGGCATGACGGCTCGTCACCCCACCCGTCGTGAAAGCTGATCCCAGGTCCTGGGATCACAGGGAGGAGGAGAGCGGTGGTGGGAACAGATTGCGCAATCCTTAACCTGATGCTTGGACAGACCAGATGCGGGGGGCAGGCTCACAGATCCCCGCTGAATGCTGTGCCCTCCGTCCCTGAGGTGCTGGGACAGACCTTCCCAGTCAGGAGCATCACTTCTATATAGGACTTATTCATATGGTATAGAGATTAACTTTTCATAACACCTGCAAACCCAGCTCCCGGCAATGAGCTGCACGGTGCGGGGTGTTAGCGTGCTCAGCACAACTTCTCACAGGCCACCACAGCCCCCTGCCTCCTGCGGACCGGCGCCTTTGGAAGCCGCACTTACCAGTCTCTCCCCAGCCCTGAGCTGAGGTCTGGGGCATGTTCAGGGATCCATAAGTAATCAGCGAGTGAGGGAGGATTCATACGTCCAGGGACATGATGGAGACACGGACCGAACGCTATTTCATTCATCAGCAACTGGGGAGGGGGGTATTCTTTCCGGAGATGGGAATATCCGTGTTCTATACCTGACACTCACTTTTCTGGTGTTGCGGCACGATGAGGATCCAAATTAGCAATTAGATAATTAATTGGCAGCATGACAGGAGAGCGGAGAGAGGTTCTCAGCGACAGGCTTGGCAGTCGTGGTGAAAGATAATAAAAGTATCCAACTCACGCAGGGGGACTCACCGTGGGCCTGACGTTGTTTTTAAGCACTTTAAGCATGATTAACTCTGGGTACTTACAACAACCCCTCGAAGGAGAGATCATTACTAAATCCACTTTGCAAAGTGTACAGACGCCACGAACCTACCCACAGGGGCACGACTAGTCCCTGGGTAGAGCTGGCATCCAAACAGTCGCTTAATGCCAAGGACCGCGCACCCTTAGTCCCTGCACGGGGTGTGGCCCGGGGTCTCATGAAACCCTTGTCTCTGAGCATAAAGCCAGAACCGAGGCTCCTCTCACTCCTTCCCTTGGACTCCCTGCAAAGTCCGTCTCTCCAGACCCTTTATTGTGTCTGCAATGGAGTTCCTGGCTGGAGGAACACCCTGCTTGAGCCTGAAATGACACATCAGGGCACCCCCATAATGTCATCTCTCTGCATTAAGTCTGCACCCCATCACCCTTGGCGGCCCCACGGGGAAGCAGAGTATCCGGGCAATAGTTTCCATGACTATTTCTCAAAAGCAGCAGGTGTTTCTGTGGGCATAACAGGCCATGGTTTCCAAATTCCAAAAGCAGTATAGGACATTTAAATGCATCCGTGGCTGCTCGTTCAATATCTGTTAAACTAATAAACCATGCTCAGGGGCCTGGTCAGACCACGCTGTCATCCTGAATGAGATCGAAGAAAATTGCAGGTTGCTTTTATCCCTGACCTCTTGATCTGAAAGGCATTAAGATTTTATTTTCTTCCTAAATATTTCCCCACAGTTGCAGAAACTAAAATGTATCTTACCGTGAGAAGCCTGCCCAGAGTTTGTGCAGAGGGAGAAAGAGTACCCAACGTCAGGTATAATTTCCAGAAGGTGAGTCGTATGACTGGGCAGATTCTCAAGCCCCAACTTATTTGGAAGTAAGTTGCTAAAACAAATGGTGTGTCACAGCCTTGTAAGGAGAAGTCACTGATAACACGTCACTTTCAAAGAGGGACCCTATTAAAGAGAGGGGTGCCTGGGTGACTGAGGGGGTTATGCGGCCGAATCTTGGTTTTTGGCTCGGATCATGATCCCGGGGCGGTGAGATCCAGCCCCACCGGGATCCACATTCAGCACGGAGTCTGCTTGTGGATTCTCTCTCCCTCTGCCTCTGCCCTTCCCCCGCTAAAATAAATAAATAAATAAATAAATAAATAAATAAATAAATAAATCTTTTAAAAAATTTAAAAAAAATGATCTTATTAAAGATAAAGAGCACACCCACCTCTACTCCATTCAGAAGATGCCGGAACTCAGGGCAGATGAAGGAGCTGCCCGCGTAGGCAGCATCGATGTGTAGCCACATGTCCTCCTTGTTACCTGAAAGCCAGAGGCAACTGGTGAGCTCCCCAGCGATGCCCTGCTCACGGGGGCCTGAGGACCCCCAGCCCAGCCAGGGCTCTCACTGTATACAGTCCATCAATGCATTTGTTGGCCTGGTTCTGGACCCTAACAGGCTCCCCAGGTCTAAGACAAGGAAGCTGAGGGCAGAGGTCCTGAGCTGGCCCCAGACAGTGCTAGCAGAGAACAGGTGCTCAGTGTAGAAGATGAGGAAACTGGGATCAGCTTCCCTGCTTGACATGAAGGTGGATGCTCATGCTGGAAGGGGCCAGTGTGGGCTATCCCTCGGGGCCCCTCACACACACCTCATCTCAATTACACACCCTTTCTCTGCTTTCTCCCATCTCACCCACCAGGAATTTCCTCCCAATCTTCCTGCCTGACCCATCCCACAAAATCCTTGGGGAATGCCGGGATGCACAGCCCCAGCGACCTCTATCCGCAACCCCCACAGTGTCCATCTCAACACGAAGCATATTTGTTGGTTCTATGCTACCTGCAATCTTCCCAGGCTCCTTTGTAAACGTGATTTGTGTTTTCCAGCCTTGCCAGAATTGCCTAGCAGGAAGGGACCACGTCTTCCTCACAGGTGAAAGTGTCTGATTAAATGAGCTCCCTCAACTGAGACTCTCTGGGTTCGACCCCTGCCTCCAGCCACCCCGCAGCTGTACGGCCTTATGCCCCTTCAAGCTCATTCTCCCTCGCAGGCAAACGGACATAAACATAGTCCCTGGGACCTCGGGGAGAGACCAGATGACACCCGTAGCTGCCTATCATGACGCCAGGCCCGAGGCCGGTGACACATACACGCGAGTGCCGTGTTGGGTCCCTCCCTGTGTGCTGGGCACTTAAAGCCCGTCATGAAATCCATAACCGTGGAAGTCTGGGGGCGCTCTGACGGGGCGCAGGTGTCCTGTCCTGCCCGAACTGGGCCAGGGCAGCACCTGGAGGGCTCACTCAGCCCTCGGCATGCGCATGTGTGACAGCGGACGGATGCGAGGTTCACCTTTCCGTGGGTGACGCTTGCTAACCCTGCACGATGCTGTGAGGAGTGGCGAGTGGTTCTGAGTCCTGCTGGTGAAAGCTCTAAGAGGCTTTGATTCTCTTTGAGCTTCTGACGGGAGGGATCAAAGCTCTCGGTTGGATCCAGACCATGTCTTCCCGGCACACGTGATACGGCCTCGGAGGGTCATGATGTGGTTGGGGTGTGAGCACCCCGAAACGTGTTTTGTGGGCGGAGCGGTGGAGGGTGTATGTGGGCATCTCAGGGTGGAGGTGGCCAAGGGCTAGCCAGAGTGCGGAGCCTCCTGACGACGTGGGATTTCTGCTTTGAGACGGCAGCTCACCCACGCTGGCCACAGCCCGCGTTCCTCCTGCTGGAGGGCTCTCCTGCTCGGGGCTGAGGGTTCTGTGCATCACAGAAACCTCAGGGGCTCTCCGAGGACAGGCAGCAGCCCCAGACCCAGGCTCTGCTCTCCATGGGGCCATGTGGCCACCCTCGGACCGCCGGTCAGGACACTTCCTTTTCTGTTCAAGGCACACGCGTGGAGTTTGAGACTCTGATGTCTCTGTCCGGTTTAGAACTGTCGAGGGAAGGGGTGAGGCAGCGCAGGACCCCAGGGGCTGAACAGGCAGATGAGTCAGGAAGGACACGGGCCATGAAGGCAGGAGGAAGGGAAACAGGTTCCAGAAGCAGCAGACGGGGCTCTCTTTTCCTCCCTCAGCCATCATCCTTGTGAGAGGAATGCTTGCTAAAAGCAAAAACCACAACCTGTCCCGGAATGTGTAGGAGACCCAGAGAGCGGCACGGGAAGGAAAGACAGGGATGGGGGTGCTCAGGAGGGAAGGGAATGACGTGCATCGGAGGAAAGTGTGCTGTGGGTTCATAACTTTACTCCAGAAGAGCTCTGACCTTTGCCCTTGGCACCAGGGAGGTGATCTCTAGCCCCTGGAGTGCTCTGCCTCATAGGAGTCCTTTCCTGCCTGGATCTTTGGCCCCCAGAAGGTGCATCAGCAGGGTATATGATGGTAGCTTTGGGCCATATTCGCTTGGACTGTTGCAGGAGCTAGGGATGGAAGGTATTAGCTGCACCTTCCCTGAGGAGCTGGAGACTACAGGTCAGCCAGGTGAGGGGCATGTGACAGCTCCAGTCGAACTCTGGGCTACAAGCTTGGTGAGCTTCTGTGGCAGGGGACGGGGGCTCCCACTCTCTGTGTGTTGTCACCATAATTGGGAGGGGGACCTAGCTGTGCACAACCTCGAGGGAGAAGACAAGAGTTTGGTCCCTTCCCACATTCTGCCCCATGCCTCTCCTTCCTGCAATACACCATACCCAGGTGATTTCAGGGAGTTCTGTAAGTCTTTCTGGCGGGTTATTGAACCTGAGGGTGGTTTTGGAAGGTGTTGGAAGTGAGGGCAGTCTTTGAGGGACTGGGGTCCCTCTACTCCTCCTGTGTCGTGAGGGGCAACCCCCCACCATCCCAGTGCTGCTGGGTGGGGCTTTGGCTGCCCTGTGCACCCTGCTCCCCTTCTGCACTCCCCGGGACCCCGTCCTCCGCTCCCCACTGTCGCACCTCCCTCCTGTCGCCTTCAACTACCTGCTTTCTGCATTTCATCCTCTCCCCAAAAAAACCTGCTGGAAGCCTTCCCTGATTCATCCAAGTGGACCGAGTGAGACCAAGCCTCTCTCTGGCGAGTCATTTTAAAAAGATCCAAGAAAAAAGTGCCTTTCCTGAAGCAGCAGTCTGGAGAAAACGGTCTTCTTGCATATACCGTCTTTGTCAAATCACGGTGGATGAAAAACTGGCCGTATCGTTTTAACAGTTTATTCCAACCATAACAGAGAACGGAGGCCTCTCGGAATCCCAGAGCAGCCCTGTGTGAATGCTGCGTATTTGGTGACCATCACGGAGCTCACTATTCCCACGGCTCCGGGATCTGGGGAGCAGAGGGAGCTCTAGGATCGCAGGACAGCCTGGGCTGGATCACCCACGCCCCGGGGCTCTGTGAACACCGACTGCCTCCCCTGGGCCATCAGCTGGCTGGACGGCCTGGGCTCTGCCCTGCCGATGAGCTCCGGCCCTGTAAATCTGAGAGCCAGTCAGCCAGTCCCCGTCAAGGACTTCCGGTTTCCAGCCGGACATCTGAGTCAAAGGGGCGCCCAGCGGCTTGGCCGGGCACACCAGTGTTTGCAGTGGGCAAACCGCCGGCCTGAGCCAGCTCGTTGTGTCCCTCATCCCAGCCTCGGGCTCTGTGTCACTGCCCTCCGCCAGCTCCTCTCACCCCCGTCTGCCGCCGGCCACACGGGCTGCAGGGAAACCGGGGTGAACAAGCGCCTCCATGCCCACAGCCCCTGGGCACGGCCGGTCCCTGGCAAGCCTGCCTCCACCCTGGGTCTCCACGATTTCTGTGCCTGAACTCACCCTCTAAAGAGCCCTGCGAGGGAAGGACTGGCATTCGACTATTGTGCCTTAAGGTGGGGACGCGAAGCTTGGAACGGGAGGGCCCACAGCCTGAAGGGGCCGGCCTGGGCCGCTGCGGGGTGTGCTGTGACCAAGCTGAGCCCCACCCTGCTGCCCGAGCACGGGCACAGGTGGATCCCCATTAGGAGAGGTGAGGGTAACGCACACGGGGCTGCGGGGCTGCTGCCCGTGGGTGCTATGCTGCCTAGCACGAGCCACAGGGATGCGGTCTGGGGCCTGAACAACCTCCATGGGACCCCAGAGCACCCTGATGACCAGTTCTGTGGTCCTGGGGCAGCGGGTGCCGTATGCCCCGAGGACAGGGGCGGGGGGTCATGAAGCCATGTCCCTGCCCAAGAGAAGGTCTCTGTCACAGAAACCCATCCCAGACCTGCTGGGTGTCGGAGCTGTGGGCTGAGGCAGCAACTTCAGAAGCACAGTCCTCACTCACGTTCCCCTTTGGGATCCTCTGACTCCGCATCCCCCCAGAAGGCCACCCGTGTGCCGTGAGGGAGGCCGGAGGGGAGTGCGGCCCCAAAAGGCCCAGCAAGCTGGTCCTTCTCCGGAGAAATCCAAGGTTTGGGTTTGGATCTGCTGAATCGCATTAGGTAATTTGCTTAGCTGCATCCAGTCATTCCAGAAAGACTGACGAGGACACGCCGGGCTCCGTTCAAAGATGGGTAACCATCAAGTCCTACAGAAACACGAGCCCCATGGGACTTCCTGAAGCGTTTGACTTTGTTCCCTTGGGGCGGGTAGGGGGGACGACGGAGCCCTGCAGGATGTGGCCACGCTGCACGGCACGCGAGAGCTGCTTCTTACCGACAGCGTGTTGGCTCAGGCAAGCTCAGCGCTGGTGCAGTTAGGCCGCATTTCTGGGTTTGTGGATTTCCAGCTAATGTGATTTATGCCATTGCAAATAGGGGACGCATCTAGCAAAGCAGCGGAATGTGAAGTTACTATTATATGAGCATCCCGTTACATTATGCTTTATACTCTCTGAGTGTGTTATGACATTATAGTATGACCCCGAATCCTGTTGTTAGTAGGACGAAGGAGGAGAGCCCCAGGAAAAGGATCCAGCAAAGTCTTCATATACCAAGAACGTTTTCCAGAAGAACATCCGATCAGATACTTACAGATAGGGCCCACTTCTAGGAGATTGTCAAACGAGCAGCAGGATGTGGTCCCCAACGTAGCCACCACCTGGGGGGTAAAAAGCAGACCCCTGTTAGGCCACCCTGTTTTGGTCACTGTTGTAATGTGAGCAAGCATTACGGCTGTGCCACATGGAGGCCACATGAGGAAGCACCAGGACAAGTCAGGAGGCAGAGGGAGAGGGGGCAGCCAGGCCCAGAGCCTCTCCTGGGGCTTCAAGGGGACGCAGCAGGTGAGGCAGGGAGAGCCGGCTGAGGGTTGGCTGGTTGGAATAATTGCAATGGGCTTTGGGGCAGGTGGGGACTGTCCCTAGTGTCCCTGGCTAGGGGTGATGAAGGCAGGAGCTATTTGCCTGGAGTGTAGGAGACCCATGGTGGAGGCGGTTTGGGGTGTTGGCTCTGGATTGGCTGGTTTGGGGAAAGACGGTCCTTTACCATCTCTAGGAATCGTCTGGTCCTGGGAGGAGCGGTCCCTCCAGGGTCAGTGAGGCTGCCAAGATGTCTCCCGTACAGAAAACAGAGATTCAGGAAACAGAAATCGCGATGAATACACCCACACTGCCGTCACACAGCCCTTGGGGCTTAGACCCCTGGGCTGGAGCCTGTCACGTTAGCAGCTCGCTGGGCTTCAGTTTTCCCACTTACGGCACAAACGCCAAGCCTGCAAGGTCCCACCGGGTCTAGATGCTCCAGACCTCGGCGTCCCTGATGCTCTCTGCCACTGGCCCCCACCGCTGTGCGCACCTCCCCATCATCAGCCTCAGCGACCTCCACATTGCTTCATGCCGACAAGATGACTCACTTAGTAGGACTCCGAGAGAGTATGCGATTTCTCTCCGGTATTTGCAATATCTTCCTGATGTTTTGCCTATTTCATTAAAAGAATAGCAAAAAAGGGATATATATAGATATATATAGATATATATATGGTAGATATATATAGATATATATGGTAGAGATACACACACACACACATATATATATATCTATATATATCTACCATATATATATATCAACCATCTTAATATTGGCTTATAATTTATTGTGTCCATATTAAGAACTTCTTAGAAATGACCTTTTATTCAGCAATTTGTTCAATTCCCTCTGATTTTCCTCCAGTTCTCATGGAAATAAAGGCAGTAACTTATGTTTTAAAGATGACGCATATATTTAATATCCCGTGTTAAAATTATCTTCTACCTATGAACGTGTGCACAGGAGAGTGTCTATAATGATGTTCGCCAAATATTAATAAAGCTTGTCTCTTAAGATGAGATTTTTGGATCTCATAATATAAAAATCCACTCTCGATGTTTGCGCACCGAGCATGGGGCATTTCTGTAAAAACGAAAATCCCGCCTGTTTCATCCTGGGCGCTGTTCAGTGGAGAGGAGAGCGGGTGATGTGCTCTGAGCACTGACCGTGCCCAGCCTGGGGCTTCGCAGACTCTGTTCGGCCGCCCCAACAGCCCTGGGGTCAGATATGTTTATGATCCACACTTTGCAGCTGACTTGGGTGAGACCCTGCAGGTGGGTCAAGGAGACACGAGAGGCGGGGGCGGGGGCAGACCGTCATGTGAACCCCAGTGGGATGAACTCTTGTCTTGTCAGTTGAAGAAAGAACCCAGGGCCCCGGGCCGGGCTGGTGGCCCCGCTGGCTGGCCCAGCACGTGGGCAGGCGGTGGGCACTGGGCTGGCAGCGAGGACGTGCCCGGCTGGCGGGGCGGTGGGCCCTGCGTGCTGCGTTCTAGATGGCTACAGCCGGCTTGTTCTAATTCTCAGAAGCCGCTTTCATGGCCAGCACCTGCTCCCCGCAGGGTCTGATTTCCCCGGCTCCACTCGCTGACGCTAACCTGATTTGGGCAGCGCTGCAGGGCCCTAATCACATTTGTGCAGGGAGAGGGAGGGGGAGGTGCCGGCGCCCTGTCCCTGACAGCCTGCGGCACATCTGCTGGCCAGACCCACGTCCCCTTCCTCCCCTTCTGGGGACGGAGCTGCCCCTCCTGCCTTCCTTGCCACGGCTCTGATGAGCACCTCGAGGGCACTGCCCTCTGTCTGTGGCCTGAGCTTATCAGGTCGGCTCTCCGGCTCTCCGGGTGGCAAGCCACCGCGGGGAAGAGAGGGGGACTGTTACAACCCCATCCAAGTTTGGGGAGGGGCCAAGATTCATGTTTCCTGGTTCAAACTTCGCAAAAGGGGCCTTCGCTTTCTGCAGAGGGTCGGGAGTTTTGAGATACCTGCAACTCCTTTATGAGGATAATGGAGGCTATGGGTTCACATCTTGGAATTAGGCATGTAGGTGTTATGCAGAACTGTAACTACTAGATACGTAGTTTTAATGGAGCAGGTAGAAGTACGTCCAAGTTCAAGCTGCTACCCTCCCAGATATGGCCTGGCCTCTCTCTCTGGCTTCAGAGGACCCTGGCTGAGGGACCCATGTAAGGTAGAAAACTTATTGCATGTCCTTGAACCACCCGTGACCTCTCCTGTCTCTGCACCTTTGTCGTACTCTGTTCTTCAACCAGAAAGTCTCTGAGCCTATGAGTGCCGCCTGTGTATCCTCTGGGACACAGTTTATGCATTATCCCTTAGCCAAAGCCTTCACGGATCCCCTGCAGAGTGCTAATCACACCCTCTGCCCCATGTGTGTGCATAGTGCTCACCAAATAGTGCAAAGACCAGGAAACCCGTGTCTTCCCACCAGAAGCCATCCCACGAGGAACGAGACCGCGTCCTCACAGGTCCCAAGAGCTGGTGCACACACGTGCATGAGCTCTCAGTCTTCCCTGGGCTCTGACACATGGGACTGGCCCATGCCTGTGGCTTCTGTCAGAATGCTACACGTGCCCTCAAACATTTATTGCAATCTTGGCCTCCAGGGCAACATGTCCATTGGGTGCCCAGTCTTCCCAAACAAAAGTGTGATTTGTTCCCCTGATGGTGGGGGGGGGGGGTCTTCTCCGCAACACGTGCACCCGCCCGTCTTTACTGAGCACGTGAACACACTTCGGGCTCATTTCTGCACAGCCAGCATTACCGCCCTCTGCTCCCCTTTCCCACCCACAGATGAATCCATCCCCACATTCCTCATTGCAACAGGAGCCCAGTGGAATCCGAATTCCACCCCCGGCCACTCCAGAAAATCTTATGAAAGTCCCAAATTGCCTCCCCTTAGCAAAACACGCAAGGCATCCAGCCTTCAGGACGTGTCCCTACTGGCTGTGTGGCCCCAGCCTTCTGGTGTGGCTCCTGTGCCACCCCTCTTCTTCCTCTCTCCCCTGTTGGTGTTCTCTCCTGGGGCCTCTTCCCCAGACCCCCAAGCAGCCCGCGGGGGGCTGCCTGTGCCTTCCTAGTGATGTCAGGACCACCCAAACTCAGATGGGACCCACGCCTGTGTCTGGCTCAGACCTCCCCTCCCAGGTGAACTCAGCTGTCTTGGGGCATCCCTATTTAGACGTGCAAACCTTCATCTCCTGCAAGAATGAGCTCAGCACTGTCTCTCCCATGCCATGCTGCCCCTGTTTCCGGGCTCTCTGGATCTCCGAGCTTGGGGACCATCAGAGTTCAGAAAGTCCTCTGGAGCTCTGCCCTCACTTCCTGCTTTGTTGGTCATCAGTTCCATCGTGAATGCCTCTTAATTCAGTCCTTTCTTTCCATACCCATTGCCATCATCATCCTCCATCAATCGCCAGACTGTTTCACTTCCTACTTCCTGTCTTGCCTCCCACGCACCCATCGGCCACACTCACCATCTGCCAGTGATTACTAACATTAATCATGTTTTTCTGCCACATGCAATGAATAGCTTTTACCTCCCAAAGACGCTCCCGTGGGCCAAGCCTGATTTCAATGGAACTCCATTTTTCAGATAAGGAATGTTCTACGGTAAGTCACGATCCCTGCCAATGTTGTTGGTTAATTGCTAATGACCGCTGGTCATGGTTGAAGGATCAACAAGACAAGCGGTGAGAAGGACATCCACAAACCACCCCGCCCCACCCCAGTGACAGCACTCAAGTGTGCCCTGTTATTTTTATAGGGTAATGTTGAACTGGTGCACAAAGAATCCTGTCACCAGGTTTTAGGCCTGTGTTATAGTGGACAGACCCCCAGAGTCATGCTTAACCACTGAGCTCTGAGCGCCAGGCTTCACAGCCCCACCTGTGCCCCTCGGTTACCAGCAGGGTGTTTGAAAATGCAAACAGATTGTGTCTCTCTTCCATTTAAAACTCCCTTCCTGACCACATTGCCCTCAGGAAGAAGCCCATCTTCCTCACGCTGGTCCCTGCGTGACCTCCTCCCCACGACCTCCACCTCCTACATCCCTCCATTCACTCATACTCCCGGCGCTCTCGAAGCTTCTAAGACTTCCCATTGGCCCTCTCCCCGCCCTTCCGTGAGCAGCAGCACAACACGGCCTGTGCATCAGAAGCCTTAGGATCACACCGTGGTACGCCTGCCAACTTCATGGCCCTAGCAAGTTCTGAGCCTCTGAGCACTTCAGTTCCCTGGGATACGATCCTTTTTCATTGCTGTTTCCGTCCCCATAGAGTGCTTTGCCCAAACAGCCCCGCTACCCCCTCCCTCGGCATACATCCCTTACTCTTTCCAGATTGTGGCTCCTGCAGCAACTCTTCCCTGATGCCCACATTCCCGTCATGGGAACTGCTGTACCATAGATCGCACTGCACCTGCTGGACATGACTGTCTAAACAATAAGATCCTGGAGGCCCCGCTGGCCCGGCATGCACCAGATGCTCAATAAACATTTGCCAGATGAATGAACGGCTAAGCAAATGAACCTGTAACCATTGCATACCCCGTCATGTTAAGTTTGGAAATAGAACAAGTGGCAGTATCTGGCACCTGCTGCTAAGTCATGAATTTGTCCACCATTTGCACGAAAGCCCACTAACAAGGATCATAAAATGTAGTCAGGGTAGATGCCTCCTGATAACATATATAAAATGTCCCGACAAAGCCTTTGGCTAGTCTGAAATGCCTGCCAATGATGCTTCATTTCAAAGTTCTCGTTGACTCGCAGGCACAGAGCAGTGGCCATCGTGAAAGGCTTTGCTGCCTTCTGAAATCCCACCACTGAATCATGAGCTCATGCTTTGATCGCCCTTCCTTCGTGTAGAGGCATGAATACGTGATGAATATGTATGTGTTTTCAATATGGCATTCTATAAAAAATACTTAAATAAAGAAAATAAATTTTATTTTCTAAGGATTCCTGAGGGAAGACCACAAAAGTTTATACTTTATAAAATAACATGGAAAAAAGAGATGAAATTCAATCTGTCTCCCTTTCTTTCTCTCTCATCCCTAAAACTGTCTACCTCATTGTATTGTTTAGTACATATATTTGGATTTCCACCTCAAAGATGAAGGAAAAAAACACTAAGAGATGTTAGAGCTTTGACTTTGGTAAGGGGACATCCCAGGTGAGGAGGATCAGATCTTCCCAGACCCTGTTTTTCAGTGTTGCGGTTATAAGACACAAAGAACTCATTGTTGTGAGGTTGGGTACATATTTAACTTAAATTAAAATATAAACTCTAATGTAAAAGGAGGCTTACAATCTAATGAAGGAGCACATAATTTAGCAAGTCAAATGCATATCTGAGTTCTGTGAGCTGCTCTAACAAATTCATCAAATCCAAGGAATGGGACTCCCTGGAATTTCTGACGTACAGCAGTTGGTCGGGTGACGACCTGGGGTTACAACCAGCAACTGAAGTGGGACAGTCTTGTAGGACTGAGCTCTTCACCAGTGGGGTCTAATGCTGCTTCTAGGTAGACAGTATCAGAACTGAGTCAATTGCTTGGTGGTGCTGGAAACTCCCATGTCAGAAACGGGTGCATCTTAAAGTCCCTAGATAGGTACATCCAGACAATGGAATATTTTATTTATATATATATATATACATACATATATATATATATATATATTATACACATATATATTAAATACATATATAATATATTTATATATATATATATATCACATATATCTTATTTTATTTTTTTAGGGAGATATGGGGCACCTGGGTGGCTTTCTTGGTTGGGCATCTGACTCGGTTTCATCAGGTCATGATCTCATGGGTCACGGGATCAAATCCTGCATCAGGCTCCACACTCGGTGGGGATCTGGTTGGATATTCTCTCTCCTTCTGCCCAATTCCCCACTCTCTATCTCTCAAATCAATAAGGAAGTCTTTAAAAAGAGAGAGAGAGACAGAGAGGGAGAGAGCTATAATGACCCTAAAAGACAAAGATGAATCTTAAATGTGTAACACTGAGTGAAAGAAGCCAATCCAAAAAGGCCACATACTATATGACTCTATGACTTTTAGGAGAAAACAAAACTATAGAGACAGTAAAAGGATTAGTCATTGCCAGGGGTTAGGTGGGAGAGAGGGAGGGATGACTAGGTAGACTAAGGGGTTTTTGCACATCAGGGAAGTTATTTGGCATGATATTGAAATGGCATAAACACGCCATTAGCCATTTGTCAAAACCCATAGGAAGAACAGCACAAAGAGAGAGCCCTAATATAAATGATGGGGTTTCAGAATAATAACGTATTGAAACTGGTGTGTTAATTATAACAAATGTATCACAGTAACAAGAAACAGCAATCACAGGAGAAACTAGGGGTGAGAAGTATCTGGGAACTCTCCGTATTTTCTGCTGATTTCTTTTTACACCTACAATGACTATAAATAGTTGATTAATTTAAAAAAATCAGTCCATCCAACCAATCAAAAATGTGAAAAGGACATGAAGACCTATTTTGCTGACAAAGATATACGGCTGGCAAATAAACCCATGGAAAGAAGTTCGACATCATTAGTCCTCAGGGAAATGCGAATGAAGATCTCTACTCTCCTATCAAAACACCTAAAATTTACAAATAGAGAGAGTACCGAGTGCTGAGGGGAATGGAAAGAGCCTGAATTTCTCGTGTCTTGCTGGTGAGAATGGACACTGGTTCAGCCCTTCTGGGAAACAGTTTGGCAGTTTCTTGAAAAAGTTAAGTATACAGCTAGTGAATGACACTCAATTGCGTGCTTGGGAATTCATCCCAGAACAAGGAAAATGTAGTTTTACCCAAACACCTGCACGTGAAGGGTCAGGGAAGCTTTATTTTTTATTTGTGTTGTTTCGGAATCTTTATTTATAATCGCCCGAACATGGAAATATCTATAACGTCGTCAGCAGGTAAACAGTTTCGCGGGCTGGGGTACAGACTGTGGTGTCAAATTCCCGCAGCACAACCACAGAAAGAGCCAGCCCTGGATACACGCAGCACTTTGGGCAGATCTCTGGGGGTCTCCTGAGCTGAGTGGGGTGACGACCGTGTCCCTGTATGTATAGAACATGCTCAGAATGGGGACAGTGTAGAGAAAGGAAACGGAGTCGTAGTTTCCAGGTGTCAGGGGGGTAGGGGATGAGGAAGGCGTGAGTGTGCAGCAGGAGGTGAGTGGGGGAACTTCGTGGTGATGGAGAAGTCCTGCGTCAGGATCGCAGGGTGGGGGGTGACGTGAACCACACATGTGACAAATGACATAAGAGGTCCCAATGTCAGCGTCCCAGTTCTGTTGTTGCACATGTACGATGGAAGCTGCAGCCACTGGGGGAAACCCGGGTCAAGGGCACAAGGGGTCTCCATGTGCTATTTTTGGTGAGTTTTTTTTTTTTAATCTACAAGTGTTCAAAATAATAACTTAAAATGTTTCAGTATTTTAAAGTAAGAACATGACACATTCATTTCATTTATCAGCTGGACATAACGACACAAAGAAGCGGCAAATTGTAAATAGGTCAGAGTGTGGGGGTTTAGGTATGCCTGGAAGATATGCGGAACGGCATGAGAGGTGGTCGGCACTCCGTGGGAAGATGGAACACGTGTGCTCAGAGTCCCAGAATGGGGGGAACAAACAGGCGGAGGCAAACTTTGGAAACACAGTAGGTAAGAATTTCCTCAACGTGGGGCACCTGGGGGGCTAGTCAGTTAAGTGTCTGACTTTTGATTTTGGCTCAGGTCACGATCTCAGAGTCATGACATGAAGCCCGTCATCAGGTGCCACACTTAAGCGGGAGTCTGCTTGAGATTCTCTCTCCCTCTGCCCCTCCCCTTGCTTGCATGTGTGCACACCCATGGCCTCTTTCAAATAAATAAATAAATATATCTTTAAAAAAAAAAAAAAAAAGGAACATCCCCAAACTGAGGATTTCCCCAAAGAGATGACAAATCACAGATTCTGGAAGTTCTGTGAAACCCAGTGAGAATCAGCACAAAGAAACAGTCGATTTGCCTCCAAGTAAAACTGCCTAGACACAAAGACAAAAAGCAAATGCTACAAGCAGCCAGAGGGAAAAAGCCACATTGCCACACTACGTGCCTAAAAGCCACTGTGACACTGACAACCCATGTCCCATGGGCTTATGTACTTCATCTGCCAAAAGAAAAAACCATCCACCCTGAAACTCCAGACCCAGCGAAAATACCATTCGAAAGCGAAGGCAAAGTAAAGACATTTTCAGAAAAACAAAAACAGAGACAACGGTACCAAAGTGTGAAATTCTCACGATAGTTTTTCAGACAGAAAAAGAAATGATCCCAGATGAAAATTAAAAAACGCAGGAAAGAAAGACCAATGGAAAAAGAAATATGAGATTTATATAAGTAAATATCAGCTGTATAGAATAATGATGTCTCATGGGATTTAAATATATATAGAAAAAATGTATGACAATAACTGCACAAACGGTGAGGGGAGGCATAATAATAAGATAAAGCTAGTAAGCTAAAATGAAGAAAGCAGAATAATGTAAAACATATAAACATATACAACAATAATATAAAACATTTGATAGTCTAAGACAAGAAACCCTAGAAAAACCATCATATGAGAGGCCAGCGAGATGGAAAACAAATAGTAAGATTGCAAATGCTCATTGAGATGTATCAAAATTTCCCTTAGGTAAATGGAGAAAATCAAGAAAAATCTCATGTTGGATTTATAAACAAATGAAAAAACAACAACCACCCAGCAAAAATGACTGGCTGCCCCCAAGAGACACGAGTATGAGAAGAGACCTGTAGATAGGAAAGGAAACAATGTATCCCGGCACCCCTGACTACAAAAACTTCAAAGTATGTGAAATAAACCCGGCCAGACACAGAAGAAGCCCGTGGGCATGTCTACATGCACAGCTGAGATGATCCCTTGCCTCTCTCAAGAGCCAATCCACACGGCTTTGGTTATTAGAAGATGGAAATTGATTTTGCGTTCTTGCTTTCTTGGGATTGATGGGGAACTAACTGTTTTTGTATTTTGTCTGTTTTCCCACTGGGATGTCGCCTTTTTGCTTATTGAGATGTGAGCCTTCTTTTGAGATCTACTTTATATTATATACTCTGTTTCCTGCCAGCATTTTCCTTTTTTATTTTGTTTATGAGTTTTGTGGGGGTTTTTAAGAGATTTTATTTATTTATTTGACACAGAGAGAGGGGGAGAGCACAAGCAGGGGGAGCAGCAGACTCCCTGCTGAGCAAGGAGACGGATGTGGGACTTGACCCCAAGACCCTGAGATCACAACCTGAGCCGAAGGCAGGCACATAACCGACGGAGCCACCCAGGTGCCCCATGAGTTTTGAAGTTTTTATGAAATGAAATCCTTCCATCATTTCATGTGGTCTATCCCATTGCTTTCATTCTTCAAATCTGCAAGAGTGGGTTTTAATATATTTAATTTTCCCTAGGCGGGATAGTCTAATGAGTCTTAGAAGATTGACAGTATGGGTTCAAAAACATTTATCTCATTTAAACAGAATCCTTTCAAACTCTCCTGAAATTGTACATGGGAATTTTAAAGGTAGTTTTTCTTTCTAACTAGAATGTCCTTCCTTCCAAATCTTTATTTATTTGACAAATACTTATTGAGCGTCTGCTAAGTGTCAGGCAGGTTCCGGGAGCTGGGATAATGAGTTGATTACACAGACGCTCCCTCACATAGCTTGCAGTCTGGTGGGAAGAAAGAGGCAATAAACAAATGTACCAATAAATACGGCTGTCGTGCAACATAGGGAAATGAAGCAGGACAGGGTGACTAAGGTGACCTCTGGCCCAGCCTTGATCACAGGCAGATACCTGCCTTGGTCATCAGCTTCTCCCACGAGCTACATCTGAATCTTCTCGATCCTTCTACAGGGTAATTATTTGGTAATGCTCCTACTTCCCCCCGCAACTCCATAAATCAGGATCAAATTTTGTATCAAATTATACCCTCCATGCCCTCCCCAGTCACAAGTTTTCAATGAGGTCTAGTTCATCCAAACTGATGGAAACAATTTTTTTTGGAGGAAAAAAAGCTTGTCTCAAAAATTAAACCTTAAATTAAAAAAAAAAAAAAAACAGTGGACAGGAATAACATCAAAGTCTATAAAAGTCTATGAGTAGACATAAAAGTCTACCAAACCTAGATTGCTCTAACAGCTGGGAAACACCCGGATACCGAGAAGGGTTCGGGAGGGATATGAGCATCTTGAAGTTGCCATGCAGAGCTTCCATTTCTTTTTAAGGTTTATTTTTTTATTTTAGAAGGGGGCTGGGCAAAGGGAGAGAGAATCTGAAGTGGACCCCTCACCTGGTGTGGAGTCCAACCCAGGCTCAATCCCAGGACCCTGAGATCATGACCTGAGCCAAGATCAAGAGTCGGATGCTCATGGGGCGCCTGGCTGGCTCAGATGGTTGAGCATCTACCTTCGGCTCAGGTCACGATCTCAGGGTCCTGGGATCAAGCCCTGCATGGAGCCCCACATTGAGCCCCACATCAGGCTCTTTGCTCGGTAGGAAGACTGCTTCTCCCTCTCCCTTTCCCTCTCCCTCTGCTGTTCCCCCTGCTTGTGCTCTCTCTCTCTCTCTCAAATAAATAAATAAAATAATAAAAAAAGAAAAAGAGTCAGGCACGTAACCAACAGAACCACCTAGGCACCCTTGCTGTGAAAAGCTTCTAACGCCTGGCTCCCTCCCCAGAAATTCTGGTGAAAGTTGCTGGGGCAGGGCCTGGGCATCAACGTCTTTTCAACACCACCGGGTACGTCTGGCGTGCAGCCCAGCCAGCCTGAACACCATGAGGCTAGTGCCAAGATCATTCTTAATTGTCATGACATGCGAGGCATCAGCCCCAGGCATTGCATGCGGCCAGGGCCACATCGGGGATGACAACTCCCATGTCCAGCTGCTCTAAGTTGTAACACCAAGTATCTCTCCCCCCCTGGAAAATGCCTATCTGTGCACAGATGGGCAGAAACCTGGTGCTGGTTCGATATTTTACCGATTACGAGTCACTGCTTGTTTGCAACACATCCCTTGCCGACGACGCGTGTTAGTGTTTGCTCAGAATCCTGATCTAGGCGTCAAGGCCTTCTGGGTTTTATTTTTAATTTGGTGCACGTGTCCATCCTCCATTCCTCAGGACAGAGCATCCTACCATGGCACGGGGTTGGGGGGGTGGGCCGTGTGTCAAGGGACGATCACAGGATGTCACTTTGACAGGAGCAGAAACAAGACCTCTTGGCTTATTAGGATGCTCCGGGCTGAGCACTCTGCTTCCGTCTTTCTGGGGTTAGGTGGGTGGAGGGAGAAATGAACGGAGTGTTGCTCCAGCCTCCCTCAAGGAGCAGCCGGCTGGCCACACAAGTACCACGTAGCCTGGGACCAGCACTCAGGGCCCTGCCCTAGGCCCAGGCTGGGCTCGGAGACTCCCGGGGGGCCATACCCGACACGCCTGGTCGACTTACAAAGAAAGGGATCAGGCCCTCGGCCTTGTCTCTCTCCAGGACCTCCTGCAGGGCGGAAGCGCGCATGGCAAACTTGCCATCCGAAGGGATCGTTTTTAGTTTCACGCCTCCAATTAATCCGGCTCTTTCCACCGACGAGTGCGCCTGGAAAGAAGGCAGCGGAGTGAGAGTCCTGCATGCGTGTGCGCGCCGTGCGCCGTGGCCGTGAGCCCCCCGCTCTGCAGAGAGCTCCCCGTGCGGCGGGCCCCTGGCACCCCCCCACGCCTCATTCCTGCCCTTGTCTTGGGTCCTGTGGAATCTCGCTTTTCAGATTAGTGCGCAAACAGTGAGCGCTTTCAAAGCCCACCCTGAAATAGAGTGCGCAAACCCGGGTTCCTATCTGGGGGTCTCCTCTCACCACGAGGCCTGGGGTTGCTTCGGGGCCACACTCAGTGCCTGGTGTCTGGAGAAAGGAAGCCAACGACAGGGCACCATTGTCTCCAGGGCTCCCAGGAAGGCCAGTTCTTACCCTCTTGCGAGGGCGCCCCTCTCTGCCTTGGGGCTCCCACCACCGCTGTCTCCGACCTGGCTCTGTCCTGGGGTCTGGATCTTGCTGTGGCTCCCAATGGCCGACAGGAGGCTCAGGATTTCAAGCCCTCCGGGTGCTCCCCCATGACCCTGGCGTGTTAACCCCCCCTTGGACCTGCATGACCTCCCGTCCGCACTGACCGGACACCAAACACCAACGTCAAACACGGCTGCTGTGGAAATGTCAGGAAGGTCGCATGGTTTTGTTTGGATCAGATTGGACACAAGACAAAGATTCTGAGCATAGAGGCTCAATGGGGTTTTGGGCCAACATGCTCGACCAACCCCCTCACCTGATCCGACGTGTAGGCCACTAGCTTCTCCATGATGGCGCCCTGCGTCAGCCCCGGGGAGGCGGCCTGGAGGCGGCTCACCACCTTGGTCCGAGCGGCCAGCAAGGCCACCAGCGTGGCCTCACTGGCACTTCCCTGGATCGAAGAAAAGGTCGAAATGAGCTTCAAGGGGCAGCAAAGGAATCAATATCAAAAACTGTGGGGAGTCATTAGCGTCCCCTTTTTTCTTTCTTTTAAAGATTTTTATTTATTTATTTGAGAGAGAATGAGAGAGAGAAAGAGAGGAGCATGGGGGAGGAAGGTCAGAGAGAGAAGCAGACTCCCCACTGAGTGGGGAGTCCGATGTGGGACTCGATCCCAGGACCCAAGGATCCTGACCTGAGTCATAGTCAGACGCTTAACCAACTGAGCCCCCCAGGCAAGGCTTAACCAACGGAGCCACCCAGGCATCCCTAGTATCCCTCTTTTTCCTAAAAGATGAATGTGAACCCACAAAACTGATTCCCCTTCACATAGGAAAAAATCGGAACCCCTGGGACTGCCATTTTAGTCTTAGGATTCCTTCTAAGAGAATCTCTCTAAAAAGAGAGAGAGAGCGCACAAGCAGGGGAGCGGCAGGCAGAGGGAGAGGGAGAAGTAGGTTCCCTGTTGAGCAGGGAGCAGGACGTGGGGCTCGATCCCAGGACCTTGGCATCATGACCTGAGCCATAGGCAGAGGCCTTTGGCATTGCTTTGTCTGTTTTGCGTAACCCCTCAGCCAGCAACTCTGAGCACTTAGCTTGGAGCAGATGCTGCCCTTCCAGGCAGGGGCAGGGGGTCCCCACATGTATAGCCTTGTCCCCCTTTCCCACGGCTCACGATCACCACATCTTAAGTAAATCCTAGGAGAAACCCAGGAGCTAAAAAGTACTAACATTAGAAAGGAAAAAAAATAAGAGAATGTAGATTTTATCGAGTATGAGAGATTTGTAAGCTTTTAGGGTTTTACAAAGAAATATACAAAGGCACTTGGCATGCCTTTTCCCAGGGAGTCCTCCCAGTGTGGCCTGGAGGAGGAGAGCAGGACCAGCACCGCTGCCCAGCTCTGTGTTCATCACCACTTGGACAGAAACATCTGCATTTGTTTGTAAAATGAGGTGCATTTGCCGGGAGACTCAGAAGCTCGCAGTCAGCAGACTCACACAACCAATGTCCCCACCTTAACTCTAGCAAAGCACTAGGGAATGCTACAGTCTTCAGGGCACCTGGGGGCTCAGTTGCTGCGTGTCTGCCTTTGGCTCAGGTCATGATCCCAGGGTCCTGGGATCAAGCCCCACGTCAGGCTCCCTGCTCCGCAAGAAGCCTGCTTCTCCCTCTCCCACTCCCCCTGCTTGTTCCCTCTCTCGCTGTCTATCTCTGTCAAATAAATAAATTTTTTAATAAATAAGATTTTTAAAAACAACGACAACAACAACAGAAAAGAACGCTACAACCTTCGCTCATGTGCGGCTGGGAGTGGGTAAAGAGGACTTGGCTTCTGCACCCACCATGCCTTCCCGCGTCATTTGCACAATAACTGTCTTTAAATTCTGTCATCATCAGGTGGGAAATGGATGCCCAGCAAGAAGGGAACTAACCTGGTCCAAGTGAGCAGCTAGCAAGTGGCAGGGGTAGAAGTGAGCCCCAGCTGCTCTTCCAGGCGGGGGGAAGGAGTCCCCACATGTATAGCCTTGTCCCCCTTTCCCACTGATGATGACCACCACATCTTAAGTAAATCCTAGAAGAAACCCAGGAGCTGAACAGTACTAACATTAGAAAGGAAGAAATAAAAGAAGGTAGATTTTTGTCGTGTGTGAGAGATTTGTAAGATTTTAGGGTTTTTGCAGAGAAATAGACAAGAAAATCGTTAGGTCACCCTCCCCCGTTAACATTTTCTCTTCCTTTCCTTCAGCGATCCTGATCTCCTCTTCCATTTTACCATTTCGATGCTTTCACTCATTCTTTTAAGTCAAGGCATATGCTTTGGGGAGACGGGTGAAGTGTGAACATCATTTAGGTTTGCTCAGAGCTCAAACGCATGGACCCGAGTCTACAGGACATCCTCCCTTAGTCTGGCCTGTGAGCTGGGTTGTGCATTTCTTCAGGCCATCTTTGTAGAAGTGGTGTTAGAAGAAAGGTTTCCAGACGTGGTTAAAGAAACAGGGCTGGCGAGGCTAGATGAGCCTCACGGGGAATCCAAGCTCCCCGAGGGCAGGCACTGGGCCTCCTGCTCCGGGGGCCTGGGCTTCTTCCTGAGTCCACAGTGGGTGCATCCTGGATCCGCTGGCTCATTCCTTCTCATCGGAAGTGAACCATGAGACGCTTCCTGAAAGACACAGCTTCTCCGTGCTGTGCTGAATTATCTATCTGCCTTGTTCTGCCCCCAACACCCACGCGGGACTGCGACCCCTCCCTGCCTTCTACCCTCCACCCGAGGCCTTGACCCCCAAAGGTCTGCTCTCCCTGGATCCACTTGCTAATGAAAGGCTTCGAATGGCCATGCCGATTCCTTCTGGCATTTGCCTCTGGGCTCTGTCCAGGTGCTGAAACATAAGTCCCCTCCTTCGCGCAGCCAAAAGTGATTGAACACATACAATGGCCCAAGGAAGGAATGAAATTCTCATCAGAGTCTCTAGAGCTCAGAGGCTCCCGAGCAGCCCACAGGCTCAGCCCTAGAACAGGAATCAGGCAGATTTCCAGTCTCCGGCCCTAGAACAGGAATCAGGCAGGTTTCCGGCCCTTTGTGGGAAGCCCGGCTTAGCCAGGGAGCGGGGAGCAGGGCGTCTGTTCCAGGGTGAGCCTGCATAATGACATCTTAGCTTTCACTGCATCAGACAAAGGTTGCCACGCAAGCAGGAGGAAATGCTGGTGACAAGTGACTCAGGGGCCAGAACCGCCCTTTCCGCCTCTGAGTGTTTCAAGTGTCAGCCCACATGCGGCGAGCAATTGCCTTTTCTTCCACAAGAGCTTTCAAACCCAATTAAGAGACCATTTTCTGGGCAGGTGCGTCCAGCTCAGAGGATGATTTGCCATTTGACTCTGTTGCCTGTCACTGCGCTGACGTCTAGCAGCTATGACAACAGCCCGGAGGGGCACTGCGTCCCCCACAGCTCCGGCCCCATGGCTGTCGCCAAGCCGTGCTGTCTGGGGCCTCACGGACTGCAGACAATCAGCCTGGTCAGCTGGGAAGGTGGGCTTCCGGCTGCAAACAGGCACGGTCGCCTGCATTCTTCAGCAAAACTGGGGGAATTGGGATTTGACGCCAGGGGCCGAAAGATGCCAGGACGATTCCCAGCGATGCTGGGGCTCCCGGTATCTCTGCAAAATGGGATTGTCTTTAAAGTAAAGAAAATTGCAAGACAGAACCTCTGGGCACTCGAACCCAAGCAAGGAGTCAGGACTGAGCTGGTGGAATTTGTAGTCACCTGCCTCTAGTTAGCTCGCGTTCTGGGCATGATATGCTCCCTTTCTTGGCTCTAGGTCCTTCAGCTATGAGAAAACTTCTTGATAATGTAGTCAACCCTCCTAAGTATTTGCAGGTTGAATGGGGATCGCATCAAGCACCAGGAATAAGCCTAGCCCAGAGAAGGCATTCAGTAAAGTCACTGTCGGTATAAAGGGCACACCTGAGATTACGGGGTATTTGTAAGATTTTTGAGAAGCGTCAAATTAGAAGAATCATCCCAGACTTGCAAGTGGAGAACCTTCCTCATCTCTCATCAGAGGGAGACGTGACAGTGAGAGAGGGGTCAGAGACATAGAATGCTGTAGGCTTTGGAGATGGAAGAGAGGCCATGGTCCAGCACTCTGGGAAGCTTCCAGAAACTAGAAAAGACAAGGAACTATTCTCGTCTGGAGCCTGCCGGGTGTCAGACATCTGGCCTACAGCATTGTAAGATGATAGGTTTGTGCTGTTTTTGTTGTTGTTGTTGTTGTTTTTAAGATTCTATTTATTTATTTGTTAGAGAGAGAGAGGGAGAGCACCAGCAGGGGAGTGGCAGAGGGAGAAGCAGACTCCCCACTGAGCAGGGAGCCCAGGCGGGGCTCGATTCCAAGATCCTGAGATCATGACCTGAACTGAAGGCCGACACTTAACTGACTGAGCCACCAAGTGTCCCAGGTCTGTGCTGTTTTAAGCCACTAAAATCTGTGACAGCAGCAACAGAAAACAGACGCATGGAGGTCAGAAGCCCCGGTCTGGCCCCGCAGTGGGGGCTTGCTTCCTCCTTGACTTTGGCCGCACCAGACAGGTGATCGCACACAAAGGCCCCCAGGCCTCGGAGTTTTCATTGGCCGGTGGACAGAGTTACAGCGGCCTTAACTGATTGTCCGAGCCTTTAAACTCAACCGTGCTCGCCCGATTTCATTATCATATACTTGATCCCAGAAAGATGATGCCAAGCAAGGTGGTGGGTTCACCAGAGTCCATCGTCCATGCTGGGAACTGAAAAGAGCACAAAGCCCATTATTTTCTTGGTGGCATTTGTCCTGAGCCTCCCGGTGAGAAAGACATGGACCGTCCCTGGTGCCTGACTTGTCCCTGACACGCCCTGGGACGTCGTCGCTGTCACCAGCACATGTCCAGTGAAGAGAATGAGTGATACGGGGTATAGAGAAGGTGGCCACGTCAGATGACCTTGGTTCTCATTGATATAGCACTTTCTAGAAGCCTTGGAATAACTTGGCCACAGCTGTACTCACCGCTCAGAGGACGGTGATCTGGGGGGTGGCGGTCACAGCCCTGTGGTCAGACAGATGTAGGCTGAGAGCCCAGCTCTAGAACTTACCAGCGGGAGGTGGCTGGTGGGCTGGGCCCTTCACGGCTCTGAGCCTCAGGCCCCTCGTCTGTCAAGTGGGGTTAAAAAGGCCCCTAATTCCTAGCCTTTTATAGAATTAAATGAATTAAAGCTTGGAAATCGCTCAGGAGTGGCTTTGATCTGTGGAGCCTGGGGGAGGGAGAGGTGGACAGCGCCAGGACCCACCCCAGGTCCAGAGGCTTCCTAACTGCTTGTTTTCCAGAAGGTCCCGTGGAAGCTCAAGCGGCTCTTTTTTCCCAGTAGCCACGGCGACCCTGGTGTGGAGCCCCCGCGTCCCGGGAAGCTGGGCACCGCTCCGCTGCTGCGTTACCTGGATCACGCCACCCCCTTCTCCCGCTTGTCCGGCCAGAAATGCGTCTGGCAGCTTCAGCATCTTCCCCAGCCAGTCCATCATCACCGTCTCCAGCTCTGTGCACGCCGGACTTGCGGCCTAGCGGGGCAAGAAGACAGGGATCAGCCGCCTGCCAGCTTGTCATAAACGGGTACCCTCTGTCACTTAGAATCTCAGCGTCAGTTTCCCAAAAGGCCCACCCCTGGGGGGGGAGGGTTAATGTGGTGGCGTGTTCTCCCATCTGGGGGTCCCAGGGAGAAGCTTCAACAGAGACTGCCCCCCCACTGGGTACAGCAGCAGGACCCCTCACTCTGGCAGCTCTGAAAGCAATACGGGGGGCCCCTCTGGGCACGTGCTGTGCAGACAGCTTAGCACACGTGACACCCCTCTCCTCTCTCACCCTCAGAGAACTGAGGGACCCACAGTGCCCAGATCCCAGATCTGCCCCAGAAGGGACAGTGACCTCCCCATCCCCCATCCACAGACTTGGGTCCCCAGGGACACCCTCGTCTCCCCCCTCTTCTCTGCCACACATCTCTAGACACTGGTGTCAAAACAACGGGCCAGGTCTTGCAGGATTTGGGGAGCAACAGGTGGGTTTACTCTTCCACTGAGCCCCAGATTAAGATCTCCCAGTCCCAGATGCTGTTCAAATGTCTGAAATGAGCTGAAAGGACTTTCAGACAGGTGCTCTTTGACTAAGACTCGTGGGGGAATGGCCAGGAAGGAAGGTTCAGGCCAGAATGAACCCTTCGGATTGGGCTGTTCTCCACCAGCACCATGTGCAACCCCATCTAGGCATCCGTGTATACACAGAAGGATCTAGAAAGACGCACTGGTGGATTCTCCTCCAGTCACAAGGGAGTGCAGTGAGGCTGGATGCGGTCGGGTGCCAGGGGGCCCGAATCCCCTGGGAGTCCCCCAGATCGGGCCACTGACCTCACCTTTTATGAGCTGGAGATGGTGTTCTGCCATTTTGGACACTCCTCTGTCATTGCACAGGGGAGAAGGCGGGTTGGCTTTGGTCCCCCACCCAGGGGTGCACACCAGCTTGTGACGCATGACTGGGAAGTGGAGCAGAATGTTCCGCCTGCTAGTGTGCCCCAGGGGAGGGTCCTACCCCACCCCAGTCAAGATCAGCTCCGGGCGTGGGAAGTGCACTCATGGTTCGGAACTCATGTCTCGGCCAGGGGAGCCAAGGGGCAGCCCTCCCAGGCTCCAGAGGAATCGGAGTGTCCTCAGAAAGCATGTGTACCATGGGGTAGATGCTGAGTCACCCAGGAGGGACCGGATGGCTCTGGACTAGCAGGGCTAATGAAATCTGCTGTAGTAGCTTATAAAAGAAAGTGTCCTTCAGAAGGGGGTGCTCATCAGAGACACAGGGAGGTGACCGAGGCCACCCGGTCCACGCTCACGCTGCTCTGGGCACCTGGCAGAGAGCAGTTCAGAGATCCACAGCAGGGAGCCAGGGAGGACCCTCCCCCAACCCTTCCTGGGCAGCTGACTTTGTCCCCCAGGAAGTCTGGTCTAAAGAGCCAGCAAGTCAGGTCGGGGTGGGGGGCAAGGAGATGCTAACATGTCCTTCCCCTCCCTTGGGTCCTGGGTCAGCACGAGTCAGCTCCCACGAGTACACTTAGCTCCGAGGCACCAGCCACCCAGGAGGCCCTGGGATCCCCGATGCCCGTCGCTTTGCTTCGGAGTGCTCTGCATTTAGGGAGGAGGGAATCCTTCCTGCAGCACTGGGCCTGGGAGCAGGGAGCCAGAAGGAGGAGCGGAGCCCGCCCACTCCTCTGGCATTTTATCTCCAGATAAGGTGGCGCTGGGACTGCTGGCGTGGGGGGCGGGAGCTGGCCCCATTTCCAGAGCAGCCTGACCCACATGGCTCCACACGGCTGATGGGCAGGGGCCTCTCCAGGTTGCCAACAGAGGGAATGAGCCCCGGGCAGCTACAGGGTATACATGGATCCTCTGGAGTGCTTGGCAGGAATGCAGATTCCCAGGCGTGGGCTGCAGGAACTCCAAGGCCTCGGTTGTGATTTCAATTCATACCGAGTACCTCTAAAAAAATGTGCTGCATGCAGAATTGGGCTTTCTTTTCCTAGAAAGGAGACTTTACCTCGTTCTATTTCTCTGAATTCCAAATTCCCTCATGAGACACTCTCTCCAAGGCTGAAACCCTCTCCGTCCCCACAGGTGCCACAGCTACCCGCTCAGGTCCTATGGGCCCAGGAGCCCTGTCCCCACGGCAGCATGTCCCACCCTTGCCAGAATCCCCCAGGGTCCCCCCTGCTGAGCTCACCCAGGAGAAGCCGATGCAGCCAATGGCCCCACACAGTATGTCGGCAAGCAAGGCTGGGTACGAGTTGGCCGTGGGGAAGTAGGCGAAGAAGTAGGGGCTGTGCCAGTGGGTCACCTGTGTGCAGACATCAAGGTGTGAGGGAGCCCCGCCCTGCGTGAGGAGGACCCAGGGGGCCTTCCGTGGACCCCAGGGCAGGTAAGGTCTCCCAGAAGCTGCCCTGTATTTTAACTTCTGGTTAGGTGCCCCTGTCAGAGAACGAGCAGAAACGGAGACCCCATCTCTCCGGGTAGAAGCCTGGCTTTCCTAAAACTGCTCTAAAATAGTAAAATCTGTATTAGAGGAAAAACCAAGTCTGATTTCACAGATTGTTCAGCTGGTCTTCCTGCCACCGGCTCGCTCTCCTATGCAAGGCGTCCCCTCGAGCAACTACAGCTCCGTCATCCCCCACATCCCTCCTCTCCTCTGTCTCCAGCCTGGCTGGGGGGCCCAGGCTGCGGCAGCAGTGGGGCCACACCGGGGTGTTGGGGGGAGTGGGGGGCCAGGGGGCCGGCCAGCCCACTGGGGGTGGGAGGATCTAGGACTGGGAACTCGGGGCTGGCTGGGAATATCTCAGAGTCTGGGAGGAAGATGGGGGAGGGGAGAAAGTGGGGAGAGGAGGGCAGTGCCTGCTTGTTTTATTTGTTCTTGCTGTTGAACAGCCTGTCAGGTGGGGGACAGAATAAATAAAGCCTTTAAGACATCTTCCGCCCCTAGGGGTGGAGGGGTTCTGCCAACGCTCCTCGTTTTCTTAGTCTGGAGAAAAATGCAAATACTTCTTCTTTCACAAACTAGTTACTGATTGTCCATTGGACCCCGTGTGTCCCCAAAGACCACTCTGGTTGTGAAGGCAACTCACTGGGAGCTCTCCGAGAACAGGGAGTGGTCCTGGGGACTTAAGACCAGTCCTGCTGCCACCACGGTCACCCGCACCCCAGGCTGAGGTCAGGGACACTCCTCGGGAGGAACAGGCACTCACATGGATCCTCCCGGAGCACAGAGTGGGTGGAGGGATGGACATGTATCGCAGAAAACCAGGGAGGACCAGGGCATTCAGCCTGGGGTGGGTTCAGGTATGGCCAACAGCTTGTGGGGACTGAGAAGGAGGGAGGAATGGTCTGGAGAGAGCTAGAAGCTCCGCACAGTCCCAGCGTGGGCAGCTCAGGCGAGAGAGGCTGCCAGTGGACCTGAGACGGGCATAGGGAATGCCAGGCCCAGTGTCTGGGGCCGGTGAGATACTTTTGGGGGCCCAGAAAATATTTTAATTTCTTTGAAGAATCAGGAGAAAGAAGTAAACATTCAGGTCCAGGGGACAAAATGAATCTAATGCGAATGCTTTCGTGTTCATGACAATGCCTTCGCAAGTTACAAATTCCCGTATCTCTATGGAGGAAGTGGCCCCCTCACCCTGTCCCCTCCCTGCTTGCCCTGACACCTGGCAAAGGACAACTGGGGATCCCTGTGCCTTTGCCTTCACTCTCAACTGAAGCTCACACCATGCTCCAGATGGATAGTCCTGCGTTCACTCCGCACACCTGCGGACAGGAGCCCCGAGAGGTCATCTACTGTCCCCGCAACCCACTCAGGGACCCCGGGACTCAGGACAGTGCATGTACCAGTGCAGCTGGGACACTGCTGAATGCCCCCTTCTCACTCCACCAGAAATCTCCAAATTCCATCGTCTCCCACATTCCCTGTCATGGAACATGCTTGTGCCCCCAAATTCCTGTGTTGAAGCCCTAACTCACACTGTAATGACATTAGGAGTGGGGCCTCTGGGGCCCTGGCAAGGAGGAGAGGGATGCCCGGAGGTGGCCATCTGCAAGCCAGGCTGAGAAGCCTCACCGGGAACCAAATCCGCAGGCCCATTGATCTCGCATTCCCAATCTCCGGAATATAAGCAAATAAATGTCTGTGGTCCAAGCCCCCCAGCCCGGAGTGTTTTGCCACACCCCTGTCTGACATTTAACCACACCTCCCCTGGAGGGGCTTAGTGCCTTAGTGCAGAGTGGCTCAGGGTGTTTGCACAACCTCAAAGGCGAGAACAGGAATCCTGTGCTTCGCTCCAAGCACAAATGTCAAGGGAAACCCCTGGGAGGGCGAAAGTGAGCAGCTGGTCTGAAAGAGGCACTCTCATCAGGAGGAACAGCCCTGCCCCGGGTCAGTGGCCCCGTGACTCAGTGGCTTCGGATACAGAGGTCTGCCTCCATGGACAGAATTTGCACAGAAGCAGGGGCACGCCTCCCCCCACCCCATTCTCAAGTAAAATAAATAATGTCTTCCAGGCATGCAATTTGCCTTGCTGAACACAAGAATGTTAGGAAGGTGCTTGCTCTATTTTGAACAAGGAACTTACTTGAAACAAGCCACCTCGGGTGGAAACGAAGTTCCTATGAGGTCTCACGCACATACCCGGGGTTGAGAGCAGGGCCCGACCTGGGGATCTATGGGGAAAAGCATACTCACTGCCCTGAAAGCCTGCACAATCCAGGGTGCAGTCCTGGCTCCATCGCTTACTAGCTGTGTGACCTCAGGCTGATTACCTAGCCTCTCTGGGCTTCTGCTGGCTCACCAGCAAGGTGGCTGTGAGGACAGGTAGCATGACACGTGTGACGTGCCCAATGTCCAGTAGGTGCCACCTTAACGCTAGCCCTTCCGTTTCGCAGCCTGGGGTCCAGACTTACCCCCGGCATGATTATCTTCTCGACATCATTGAGGATGTCCTCAAACGTGTCAGGCTCCTCGGGGGCAGAGGCGGGGATCAGGGGCCGCAAGTAGCCTGGTTCCACGTCGGGGTAGACCTGGCGCCCCTCAATGCCTTCCAAGTAGTCAGCCACGTAATCCACCATCTCCTTCCCTCTCCTTCGGAATTCACCTGAGTTCATGGTGGCTGGGCTTCGCCAGAGGCAGAACTTTCACAGCGAGAGAAAATAAATTGGTTAGCAACTATGACGACCTTCCAACTGGACCGGGGCAGTTCCCAGCGAGCTGACTGCTCAGACAGCCTGGTCGGTGATGGAAATACCCGGAACCCAGGTGGGAGCACCTCCCTCCATGTCTGGATGGGTGGCAACACTACTGGTTTTGGACACATAAACCAAATGCTCATCCTACCATTGGCCAGCTATGCTCGTCTCATCAGTGAATGGGGCTCGAAGCACTCACTTCTTGTCCTGGTCCATCCCAACCCCATGACAAGCACCAACCAAGTCGCGCCCTGTTCCTCCATAGCCATCAGACAGAAACAGGTAAGTGTAACCCTCTGAGCCTCTGTGCCCACGTGAGAGCTAAAGGTGACAAAGCCGATTCCTCGGGAAGGTGTGGAGGTGAACTCACCCGGTGCGTGTCATGCACTCAGGCCAGAGCCCTGGGTATGGAACCTCCTGTCCGCTTGTGTCTGCTTCCTTTTGATCCCATCCCACCTGGGACCACATTCCTGCATGCAACCTGCTTTCCAGACCCAGCCTTTCCCTTTCTCATGACACAAGGAAGACACAGGTGGTGCCCTGACGATGAGGGGCAGTTAGGTTCCATAAAGTCTCCGTCGACACCACACTGCCCCCAGGGGAAAGGCAGGGTGAGGATCCTGAATCTCTGGTCACACATAGGTCAACCAATCAGTACATAATATTGTTGTATTTTTTCAAAGATGCTTTATTTGATATTCATTGATTAAGACCAGACTCATGGCCAACTGCACTCTAACTCATGCCAGGGAGCTTCTTTAACACATGTGTTTTCTCCCTAAAGCACAAAATGCCTTGTACATGCAGGACCCCTACAGTGCACTTCAGATTTTGTTTATTTATATAGAGCGGGGAGGGGGGCGGCAGAGGACTAGGAAGAGAGAAGATCTCAAGCAGACTCCCTGCTGTGCACAGAGCCTGATGCAGGGGTTAGATCCCAGGATCCTGAGATCACGACCTGAGCCAAAATCAAGAGTCAGATGCTTAAGGGACTGAGTCACCCAGGCGCCCCTCTGTGAGCCATTTTAAACAGTGAAACTACCAAGACTAACCCAATCATGTGAACACTGTGACACTACATAGAGTACTTGCTGACACAGGAAGATGGGCTATTGCCTTGCTCCACCTCAGACAGAAAGAAGCACAATGAGCAGCTCAAATGTGTCATCGAGTTATACTGTGCATGTTGTGAAACGTCAGGAAAGCACCGTGAGTATGGATTTCGGGATTACAATTTTAGCACACAGGTAAATTTGCAGGGAGGAGATCTGTGAATAATGAGAACTGGTGGTATTTTCGAAACAGGGAACTGGGACAACACAAAGAAATGTATTCACCTGGAATCCTACCACTCAGAATTCTGATGCAGGTCCTTCCAGAATGCTTCCTGTATTTCTAAGGGACCGCTGGGTGCTGAGCAAGGGGCACATTTTTTAATTCCTCCCACAGTTCCAAGTGTCGTAGTTCAGGATTGACTTTTCCATGGGCATACGTGCTGGGTGGGGGGTGATTCCACACCTTCTGTACATAGCACAGGTGATGAAGTTGGTATCAGAATTCCAGCACATCTTCTATCAATTCCCACTGTCCATGCTGGGTTTCTATGGATTTTTCTTGACCTTATTTATGAGATAAAAGTTGTTAAAGAGAAATAATTCACCAGACACTTATTATGCACAAGAATATTTTATTCAAGACTATTGCAATGGGAAGAAGACTGAATTTAGCTCCCAGTACAACAGGGGAAGGTGGTGGAGTCATAGCCAGCAGGTAGGGTAAGGAGTAGATGAACATGACTCAGAGTAACTTGGTTCGGGGTCCGGGGTGGGGAAAAAAGACCTTGATTGGATATCAAGGGTAGAGCTTTCCTTGAAAAGCTGGCTGGCGGGATTCTTTGCTAAACCTGGGCTCAGCATGCCGAAGTAAGCATGAATGAAGATGGCTCCTGGAAGCAGGACTGAAGTTTGCTCAAGGAGGACTTCTTGGAGGAGGTGAGCCAGTCTGAGGATGCCTTTCCATGCCTCAGTGTTCTCTCCAGTCTCCAGGATGCTTTCCTCAGAGCACTTCCTGGTCCATGAGTTAGACTTTCCCAGGTTGCTTCAAGATCAGCTGTTAGATCAAACCCTTATCTCCGTGTTATTGTCTGGGGATATTTGCATCTAGTGAATGAATGAGTCACAGCGACTGGGACATAAAGTATGGTTCTAAGTTGTAGCAACAGTGAATGCTAAAAACCTATGATAGCCTGGAGTCCCCGTTTGTGTTTATAAGCTCAGGGCCAAGGAGAGCTCTGCTTCTCATCCGGGATATCACAGCCAGACTTTCCAAAGGCTCTTAGAGCCACAAAGCTTTATCTGCATAGCTTCTGGTTTAGAATTCCATGGGTTTGCAGGCTTCAAAATTGATTTTTCATTCAGAGTGACTGATTATTTCCAATTTTGCACAAAGAGTAAAACTTGCTTTATAAAAACCCCAAAGTATTTCAAGTTGACATGATTCCAATTCAACTAAAACTGTATGGATTTGCGGGTCTTTTTGCTAGCTTACTTTTCACGAAGCAATTTTGCATGCGTGTCCCACGTTAATAAATACTTTTCCAGCAAGTGGTTTCTCATTCTTGCTTGTATTTCACAGGCTACGTGCGCTATAGTCACAATACGCTTCAATTGTTGAACGTTTGGGTCAGTCCCAGCAGCCTCCTGGGGGAGCCCAGTGGCCAACATATCAGGATTGAAAGCCCAGTCTCTGACTCAGATGTTTACTGGTTATACCACCTGACGTCAATCACCACCGTGGCAAACCTGACCTGAAAACAAATTCGTGGTAGTAACAACCTCAAAGACCTCAAAGGACTTTTTGGTGACAATTGAGTAGTATGTGGCAAGAGCTTTGAACAGTGACATTCAATAAATGTCAGTTATTGGCATTTCTGTAAAACACTGGCAGGTACAATGTACATTTCTGCACACTTTGTTTTGCATTACGGTTTTCTGAAAGGAAGAGCGTCCACCTGTACTTTCTATGGAACAAAGTCTTGTAGAAATACATATTTTTGGTGTTTCAAAGTTACATGGCAGGACACCCGGGGGGCTCAGTAGGCTAAACATCTGCCTTCAGCTCAGGTTCTGATCTCAGGATCCTGGGATCGAGCCCCACATCAGGCTCCCTGCTCAGTGGGGAGTCTGCTTCCCCCTCTCTCTGCCTTCCACCCTCCCCGCTTGTGCATTCTCTCTCCCTCTCTTGTCTGCCAAATAAATAAATAAAATCTTTAAAAAAATTTGTTTTAAATCCATCATCTAAAAACAAACAAACAAGCAAACAAATAAATAAAGCTCCAAGGCCACATCTCTCCCCAGAATTCTAGCTCCCCAGAGCACTCTCCAAGGGGAAATGTATGGCAGTGCTCGGTCTGCCATACTGTGGCTAACACTGGCTTTGGGCAATCTCATTTTAAGCTTTACTGGCCTCATAGGTATCTATGAATGTGTTTTACTTGGATTAATAGGTTTTAACAGGTTTCTCTGTTTCTTTGCCATGTGGATTTCTTTTATGAATTGCTTGTCTCCTGCTTTTATTTAATTGTGAAAACTCTCCTGTAATAGCCCTTATGTCTGTGATGTATTTTGCAGACATTTTCTTCGTTTTTTTTTTGTTTGACCTGATTTTGTTGACAATTTTCTTCAGACCTATAAGAATTTCAGCTTTTACGTAATTGAATCTCATGATCTTTTCCTTTATGAGTTGTACCACGGGAACAACCGTAAAAATGCCCTGTGGAGGGTGCACTGGGGTGGTACAGTCGGTTGAGTGTCTGACTCTTGGTTTCGGCTCAGGTCATGGTCTTGGGGTTCTGAGATCAAGCCCTGCACCGGGCTCCATGATCAGCCCAGAGTCTGCTGTTTCTCTCTCCCTCTGCTCCCCCTCACTGCGCTCTCCTTCTAAAATAAATAAAACACATCTTTAAAAAAATGCCCTGTGGAGTAATATTTGGATGAGCTCTATGTGCCCTGCTGTGGGTTAGCCTGGGAACTAGCAGAAGACCCAGCGGGAGAAAGCTGGGCACAATTAAGAAGGACGCTTTGCTTCCCGGAGAATCGGCGGCTCCCTTCTACCAGGAGCAACCTAGCATGGACGGCCAACACGGGGGGGCCCCAGGGAAAATGGACAGACACACCAACTCACCCTCCGAAGAAATATTGCCCAATTGTAAGATGACACCAGCTCGTTATGTTCTTGTCACTATGCCCTCCTTCTGCCATTAATTTGTCTATTGTTTCCCACAAAGACCTTTGCAGAAGGCTCTTAGGGCCGAAGCCCCAGAGAATCTCGTGCTCGTTTTATAGCTGTTTGATATCTCATGCCCCCAAGCTGGGCAAACATTGGCTGGAATATGCAGACAGTGATAAAGTCCGTGATCGATGTCCCCCCACGCCCTCCCCAGAGCTTCTGAGGACATAATCTGATCACTGGGTGGGCCAGTTCCCATGACCTACTTGCCGCCACTGTCATGACTCGTGGGTGCCGGGACCCCAGCTTGGCCCGGACCTCTGCACCCCGAGCAATCCCCCGGCCTCTCAGTCAGTGCCGGGCAGGGCACAGCTCCGGCCCCACCAGCTCAGACAGGTCTGAACACCTCTGCACCCCCTCGTCCCTCCTGCCTGGCCCAGGGCTTATTTGGTTTTTTGATGTTCTCTGCTAACTGGGGCTTCTCCAAGCTGAGTCCCCAGCTTGGGATCAAGCTCTGCATCCAGCTCCCTGCTCAGTGGGGAACTTCTCCTCCCTCTGCCTGCCACTCCCCCTGCTTGTGCTCTCTCCTTTTCTCAAATAAATAAAGAAAACATTTTTAAAAATTTTTTAAAACTTAAAATTTTTTAAAAAGAGAGAAAATGGTCCCTTCGGAACCCCGACCCACCCCCCACTGGGGCCCCTCCTGTTTAGTTCATGCTGAGTCTCTGGTCCTCCAGCCTCAGTAACGACTCAGTTTCCCCAGCCTAGACCCTCAGTGTTCACCTTGGACTTGAACTTCCCTCTCCTCTGGCTCCAGCGGTACCCCCAGAGCCTGGACCAAATTAGCCACAGCGGTTTGGCCAGAACCCAAGCCAGATCCTAGATCGTGTCTCATAGGTCGTGGATGTCAGGGGGCTGAGCTCCCGTGGGACCTCAGTGATGACACAGCTGAACTGGCAGGACCAACCAAGACTGCAATTTGGGCTTCAGGGGATGGGGTTGGGAAGTCAGTCCCTCTGGGAGGGTTGGGGACCCCACTGCAAGGCCGTGCTCTATGCCTGTCTGTGGTCCTGCTTGCCAGGGCTCAGCAGCCATGGTCTTGTTCAAACCCTGGGACCCGGACACGGCAGCCTTTCCTGGCCTTCCTCTTCTAACTTGATAAAAAGAAAAGTGCTTACATTTTCTATACACTATCCCAGGAAAAATGAAGCATAACTGGATTCAAAACATGCGTCTCCCCCCAGGACAGAGGCCTGTCTCTTTTCCTCCCGCATACCTGTCTCAATCTAGGCACAAAAGTAACTGGACAGATTTTCCCCCCAATCATCTGGTTTCTTGATGAACATTTCCTCTGTGGGTGAAAAGCATAAGTAACCCCCACGTGAGAAATGCTTCTAACCCAGACCATGAGGAAACTTCTAGCAATGGGAGTCTTCTGACGGCAAGAGTGGCTCACTCTCAGCTTGCCTTGAAGGAAACCCCCTGTACTGTTCCATAACTCGAAAGACTCCAGTTAACGAGTCATTCAGGAGCTTTACGTCATTTAAGTTAACGTTTTCCTCAGTGACCGTGCAGTGTGTGAAGAATCCCAACAAGAGCCCGAGAGGCCATACAGGCAGGGGCGCAGCCATCTCTTTAGTGGGGATGGGGCTGAGGCCCTTCCTTGCCCTTTCTGAAGCTCCCTCTCAGCCCCCCACAAAGGCGCCTGGTGAAAATGCCCACCTCTAAACACTCTTGGGAGATTAAATGGGATAATGATTTAAGTGCCCCTCAGAGTTGGCATTCAGGTAAAAGTTTTTATTAAAACTAGGGGACATGGTATGTGTGGAGGGGTGGGGGGGCAGCGGCAGAGAGGGCAGAAGGAATATACGGGAACTCCCTGAACTTCCTCCTCAATTTTCCTGTAACCCTAAAATTGCCCTAAAAACAGTCTATTTTTTCTAAATAAAAATAAAAGTATTAACTGAGCAAAAGTACTTCATTTTGTGGGGTAGGAGTGCCAGCAGTGACAGCTCCTCCCTCTCCTTTGATGAAACATGATTTCACCTTTTTCTCCAACTATGGTTCTCAAGATGATCTAGAGAACATTCCATTACATTCCGTTACAAAATGGAAATCCCATTGGATGGCAAACACAGCTTCTTTTCTTTTCTTTTTTAAATTCAATTAATTAACATACATTGTGCTATTAGTTTCAGAGGTAGAGTTTAGTGATTCATCAGTTGCCTATAACACCCAGTGCTCATTCCATCACGTGCCCTCCTTCATGCCCACAAGAGGAAATTTGGAAGGACTACAAATACATGGAGGTTAAAGAGCATCGTACTAAAGAATGAATGGGCCAACCATTAAAGAAGAATTAAAAAAAAATCATGGAAGAAAATGAAAATGAAAACACAACAGATCAGAACCTTTGGGATACAGCAGAGGCAGCCCTAAGAGGGAAGTACATGGCAGTACAAACCTTTCTCAAGAAATAAGAAAGGTCTCAAATATACAACCTAACGACCTACCTAAAGGAGCAGAGAAAGAACAGCAAATAAACCCACATCCAGCAGGGGAAGAGAAATAATAAAGATCAAAGCAGAAATCAATGAAACAGAAACCAAAAGAACAGTCGAACAGATCAATGAAAGTAGGAGTTGGTTCTTTAAAAGAATTAATAATATCAATAAACCCTGGACCAGACTTATCAAAAAGGACAGAGAGAGAGAGAAAGAGAGAGAGAGAGAGAGAGAGAGAGAGAAAGCACCCAAATAAGTAAAAGTACAAATGAAAGAGGAGAGATCACAACCAACACCAAAGAAACACAAACAATTACAAGAATATATTATAAGCAACTATATGCCAACATATTAGGCAATCTGGAAGAAATGGGTGCATTCCTAGAAACATTCCTAAACTACCAAAACTGAATAGGAAGAAATAGAAAGAAGAAATAGAAATAGAAAATCTGAACAGACCCAGAACCAGCAAAGAAATTGAAGCAGTCATCAAAAATCTCGCAGCTTCGTTTTGATCCCTGGCACTCTGGGTTGTGCTCATGGACGCATCAGATTGTGCAGTGAGAGGTGGGTATGGGACTGGGGCAGGGCTTAGGGCTCAGACCTACTTTCCTACAACTGCTCCTCTTGGAGTCCCCAATTCAGAGCTTTTGCTCTACATGCTTAGCCCCACACTTAGCCCCACACTCCTCTAGAAAACTGTCTTAATAAGTCAAGTCTTGCATGAAGACATCATGTCATCATGTCATGATGGCCCTCCACACACAAGCTCTACAAGCTACCAAGAAACTCCATAGACTCACTCGGGTAGGAGGAGAAACCACCACGGTGGGTGTTCCCAGGAGGCGGTGTACACGCAAGAGGGAGCATGGACTCTGAATTCAGAGTTTGCACCTGGGTTTGTACCTTGTCTTCACTGCTGATTAACTGGGTGATTTCCGGTAAGACAAGAAGGCCAGTTAACCCCTTGGATCCTCGATGCCCATTCTCACCCAGATAGGGGGGACATGGGGAGCAGACTGTGCTCCACCAAGACAGGACCCACGTCATTTGCGCAAAGCAGAGACCTGATCAGGCTTGCCCAGACAGAGCTGGCATGGGGAGGAGCCTCAGCCAGTGTCATAACGGAGGCGGATGACTCTGTCCTCCAACCTCCCACCAGTGTCTCTCGCTGGCCAAACTTACAGGATCCAGGTGCCTGGGAGCAGGGGTCAGGAGGGAAGGGGCAAGACTAGAGATCCAAGATGGGCTTTCCAATGCATTTAAAGCTTTGTTATGCCTGAGCAATCGCCACCCTAATTTCACAGGTGGGAGATCTAAAATGTTAAGGCCCAGGGATGTCAGGGCCCTTCCCAGATGTGAAGTGAGTGGTGACAAAGTTTCAGGGCACCGTGTCCTTCACACCAAAGCACCCTTCCCTGTAGCTCCAATAATTACGGCAGGTGCCTCATATTATCCACATACCACTGTCTTCCACTCAGTTACTTTCACGTACACTGGGGTGCCCTTGTTGAAATAGGGACTCTCATCGGTCAGCACGGATATTAGCTCACAGGTGCCCAGCACCATGTGAACCTCATGGCATGTACTGTTGTTGTTGCCGTTCTGAGATTTTATTTATTTATTTATGACAGAGAAAGAGAGAGAGAGAGAGAGAGAGAACAAACAGTAGGAGTGGTAGGAAGAAGGAGAGGGAGAAGCAGGCTCCCCGCCGAGCAGGGAGCCTGATGCAGGACTCGATCCCAGGACCCTGGGATCATGACCTGAGCCGAAGGCAGAGGCTTCACCGACTGGGTCCCCCAAGCACCCCTCATGGCATATATTCTTATTAATCTCTGTAATAACCTTATTAGGACCATTACCATCCCCTCGAACCAATGGAAAGACCTTGGCACTGAGAGGCTAGGGACACAGCTGGACCCTGCCCCCTGGCCTGGCCCCTCCTGGGTGTCGTGGACTCAAGCACAGGTTTGGCACATCCCCGACAACCGTGGCCAGGGTATGGGTTGACAAACCCTGAGAAAGAACTAAATTCAGGAAACCGGTCTCCCCCTGAGCCTCCAGTGAAGAGTTCCCGGATGCCCCCTAGAGGCCATACAGGTCCAAGCAGCTTCCCCAGGGCCTCCGGGGCTCAGCTGGGGTTCACCACGGAGGGGAACACAACAGGCTGGCTCTAGCTGTTTGCTGCAGGCGTGCCTGTGGCCAAGCCACCTGACCTCTCCACGCCCCCACCTCCGACCTGGAAGATGGACATTACACCGAGGATTCTAAACAAGATGCATAATCATTAACCTGCAAGCGGATGAGCTGACGGGCAGGGGGGTTCTACCCGGTCAGTGCTGGACACCCAGGAAGCCTCCTCCCATCTGGCCAGCTTGGCGGGCCTCACAGAGGTTCCCTGCTACACTGGACAGAATCAGATCTGAGCCTGCAGTTGCCCAGGACTATGCTCTACCTCTTGGCAGCCACTGGGAGTAGAAAGAACGTGCCTCTGGGATCAGAGTAGGCAGAAGGGCTTGAATCCTGGCTCTGCTCCAGGAGGCTATCTGCTTCCTCCCCGGTACACCGGGCAGCGAGATGCTGCAGGCAGAAAGCCCCCCCGGACTCCATGGCTGTGTGCAGCTGCCCTTCGTTGCTACTGATGTTAGGAAACCATCACGTTAGAACTCAGTCCTGTTCCAGCTGGGTCATCTGGCGGCGACAGAACCCCAGGCCAGTGCAAGGCAAACAGGAGGAAATCCCTGCCAGGGACAAAGACCGAGCCTCAGTGTTTTCCTGGCTGACCGTTCTCATGGGCAGGACCCACAGAGAAGTCTGTGTCACGATTTCTCGTTTACTCCCATGGGGACAGACTGCTGCTTCTGTCTGCATCCCTGCAAAATGTATCCTGACATGTGAAGCTGCTTGGGAAATTGATACCTGCAGCAATTTCAGAAGAAAAATACGGGGGCAGCCAACTTGTTGATATTATTCCGATTTATACCTGGCCTTGGACAATTTGGATGGTGGTCACCAAGGTATGTGTACTATTTGGTTCCTCTTTTTTTCACTTTTGCTTCACATTGGCCCAATTACAGCAAGCAGCATTGTGTTCATAGAGCATGCGCATGTACCCTTATTAACACCTGCCGGGCAGACTTCCCGGGTCGCCTGTCCCTCATCGGCTGCGGACGTCGTGAGCCACGTCGCTTGGTTTTCCTATTGAATTTGTCCCTCAAAAATGTCAATTCCCAAATGCAATTAAGAGGTGTAAGGTTTTCTGTTCTTTTGCACGCTGTTTCCTTCCGGAAGAACCGGGATGTTATAAACATGTCACCCGCCCCTCGGCACAGCAAGCCACGGACACCCCATCTCTGCTGGTTTTATCATTGGCTCACACTTTACATTTAAGCTTCTTTTCAATCGAAATTGCAATCTTAAAAACTTGTATCACTTTCCTTTGTCTTTGCTATTCTGAAAAGTTTATACGAGAACCATCCAGTCATTCTGATTTTTAATGTCGCCCCTCCCATTTCCAATTAATTCCATTCTCTTCCAGAAGACACTTTCCTGGCATGGAAAGCCCCTCTCCTCGCCCTTAAAATGCTCACCCCCTTTCTCTTGCTCTCTTGTAGTCACATTAATAGGTCACAAAAGGCCACCACCATCTGCCTTTTCCATAGACTCGAGACTATTAAATTATGTTCTAGTTGGTTGCTTTCTTCTTAATAGCAGTCACGCCTATGGCTAACTCACATATTGATTTATCATCTTTCCCAAATATACAACACCTGTCATCGGGAGTCTGGTTAGTTGGCTTTGGCACATTCTTCGGGGAGTCTCCGTTTATTTATTTATTTTTTTTCACAAATCAGGTCAGTGGTAAATATTGACTATGGACTCCCTCTTGCTCCTTGGAGGAGGCTGCTGGCCTGTCCCCAGTGTTGTTAAAAAAAATGTGTGTTTGAGGCTTCCCCAAGTCAGAGCTCAAGCACACGCTAACCCAGGATTGCCATATCCTATTGCTGGAAAAACCAGATGAGTCACTGCTGCCTAATTTCTGCGAGGCTTGTTGTGGGCCCTATCTCATTTACCTGTCTCAACAACCCAGCCTGTGAGTATGATTAACGTCGTCTGACCAAGGTTCAGAGGCGCTGGTGCCCCGACCCAGGCTGTACGACCAGGAACGGAAGCACTGGGGGCTTGGCGCTATACTATGGAGGCTGAAGCCAGCCTCCTCCCCTGACAGCTGTGGTCGGTGGCCATGGGCTCCTGAGCCACCTGCTGCCTCTGCCCACCCAGAGGAGGCTCTGGTCTGGGCTGGATAGGCAGCGCGTGCCACCCAGCGTGTGGTCTGGGCGCTGCCCTTTCACCACACGCTGGAGCAGGTGCACAGGGGACAGCTCTGATCTGAGCCCCAACCTGGGCAGGAATGGGCAGAGGCTGGACCAACTTCACGGTCCTCTGTGGCCCAGGAGAAGTGCTTCCCCCACCTCCTCCATACCCAAGTAAATGCTGAAATTGTTACCCTACACAGGGCAGCGGTGTCCTCCGCATCTTCACGCCAGCCTCCCCACCCTAGAAATGAGGAAATGGGCTCAGGGAAGCAGGTGGCTGGTCTCAGCCCACACAGCTACAGGCAGTTTCTCTGGTGGGTTTGTACCCTCGGAACACGAGACCCGGTCCGCTGAGGCCCGGTGCCTGTGCTCTGCCCCCTGATGCCCTGAGCACATCGCCCCCCAGAAATGCTAATGAGCACCTCGAGGCACTTCACAACCTCTCTTATGCACAAAGTCTCATTTTCCTGGAGTCTTTCCCCAAACTTGCCACCAGACTCAGTTTCCAAGGTTACAGGGCAAAACCTCCAGAATGACGCACGTCCTTGAGTGGGGAAAACCGACGTAAATAAATTCTCCAGCTACTTATCTGATTTGTAAGGGTTTGGAAGGGTGGGTTTTTTTTTTTTAATTCTTTTCATCAAATTGGCTGTGCTTAGAGGCTCCCCCAGCACGTGTCCAGAAGAGAGAAAGAGGCTGCGGTAAAGGACACAACATTTGCTCCCTTTCAGAACCATCCCGACACTCATCCTGTCAGAACTGCTCCAGGATGTCTGCTGTATTTGCTGGGGAACCGCACCCCCCCCACACACCCCAGGCAGAGAGGATCTGTTTGTCTCTCCAGCAGCTTGGAAAACCCAAAGAGGCCAGCTTTGATGCTATGACTGGCACCTTGGCTATGGGTTCTGTTTTAGAGCGGAAAATGCTGCCCATTTGAAGGAGAAACCGAGTGTGAACACCCAGCTCTCAGAGCTTTTGAGAGAGAAATAGGGTGAGGGAGGGAAAACCTAGATCACTTGCTTGAACTTCCCTTGGAAACTGGAGAAAACAATATTCCCCGGGGCCGGGGAAGCACTGGGCAGCGTTTCACCCCTTCTGACATTCCCACCTGCTGGTGACTGGCTTGTTAATACCATAGCCCTCGTTATTGACCACCTACTGTGTCCGCCCCTTACAAACATCAGAGCAGGTGTTTACAACAGTCTTGCAGGAGGACCGTTCGCTCTCCTGCACGCCGAGGACAGGAGCCCTGGCAGGGGACATGCGGTGCCCTCCACGCAGCCTGCGTCCACCTGGTTCCTAGCCTCCTCCTGTCCCACCCCATCTCCCGGCCTCCCTGGGCTCCGGATGCACCAGGCACCAGCCTGGAAGCTCCTTTCCACTCACTTTGTTATGTTGCTATTGTGGCTCAGAGAACACGGGCTAAAAAAAAAACATCCGAAGTTTCTGCTTCTTTCCCTGACTTGTTGCTTAGAGACACACAAAAAGACAGGTGACTTGGGTTGGCACCTATGTTTGCAAAAAGTTCCTATCATGTGCCCGCCAGCCCACAGCGGGACGCTGAGCCATCCCAAGCCAGCTGGAGGAAAACCGCCGGCTGAAAGCAACAGGTAAACCTCTGGTCCCCAGACCCCAGGGCCACAGCCATCCAGGAGCTGGACGGTCCAGTGGGGCTGGCCCCCCGGGCTACAAGGACAAGGAGCAGTACTCACAGGCAGCCCCGCGGTGCTTGCTCGCTCGCTCTCTTCTTTCTCCTCTCCCTGTGACAGTTCAAAGACACAGAGGATGTGATTGCCATTTATATAGACAGTGTCCGCCTCCCCAAAGCCAATCAGAGCAGCTCGTTCTGCTCATTTCCCCGGCAGCAGCATCTCCCACCTCCCGCCCTCCTGCTCCCCACCCCGGTCTCGAGGGCCTGGTGGGGGCAGAGCAGGACCAAGGAGACAGTGGAGACTGCAGGCGGGGGGGGTGGGGCGGGGGACAGAGGGAAAAGGCCACAGAGAAAGGGCTGTGTGTCTCCAGAGCTCTGCGCGGGACCCAGATGCGCGGAGACCTTCAGGGCAAGCTCGGAGCAGCAGCAGAGCGTCCTGGCTTGTCAAGGAGGAAGGACCAGCGTGGCAAAGACAGCAAGGAGGACTCACTCGGCCAGCCCCGGCCGGCCGACCCCACTGCCTGGGGGTGGGGGGTGGCTCCGGGGCCCCTCCAGGCACAGGCCACCTGGAACGCATCGCCACCAAGCCCATTAGTCCAGATCAGAGAGCGGCAGACGCAGGTGAGGATTTCATCCAATTCATGTGATTCAAAATCCCGTTCTTTGGTTAAAAGAAGCCTACAGCGTTCAAAACACAAATGTCTTTTTTTTTTTTTTTTTTACGGAAAACATTTTTAAAAACACCTATTAAAGATAGATTTTCTAATGGTTTATAACCGGTGTGCAATAATGCACTTGGCTTTCTTTTTTAATTGAGGCATAATTGACGTACAATATTGTGTTACTTTTAGGCATACGGTGTAGTGATCGGACGTTTGATCCCCAGCCTGAGTCTAGGCACCTGTGTCACCTCTCCAAGTTGATACCACAGGATCAGCTGCCCAAGCTGCCCATTACGTCCCCAGGACGTCTTTCTTTAATAGCTAGAAGTGTGCGCTTCTGGACCCCCTTATCCATTCCCCACCCCCACACACCGGTCCCCTCAGTTCCCTCTGGCAGCTGCCAATCTGTTCTCTGTATCTAGGACTCTGGGTTTTGTTTTGTTTGATCTGTGTTTGAGATTCCACACACGAGTGAGATCATATGGTATTTGCTTTCTCTGACTTATTTCACTTAGCACAATGCCTCAAGGCCCATCGCAAATGGCAAGATTTCTTGGGCTTCCTTCTCTATCCCCTCAGGCGGGCTGATCAGGGCGGTACACCGGGCAGGGTTCATTTCTCTTTTAAGGTGTGCACAGAGCCCTGGGAACCTGCAAAGGGGGCCTGGCAGAGCCCACCCAGGTCAGGAGGGGCCTGCATTTCCTCTGCTCCCACCGCACGCGCGCACACACATGTGCAGTACATGCCAGCCAGCCGGCCGGGGGCAGAGGCCTTGGAGGGGAGGGGCAGGGCCTGCGGCAGGTGTGGGGCTGATGGGGGGCTGGCGAGGAGCCTGGCACCTGGTGCACAGCTTCATCCCTCCTTCCGTGGCTGGGTGAGGGCAGGAGGCTGGGATGCTTCTCATCCCCCAGCCCTGGGAGGGGCTACTACAGACAAGGGGCAGGTAGGACCAGGCACTCCACGGGAAGAGAGACCACCCTGGCTGGGTCAGCGGCAGCTGAGCCCTGGGAAGGGCTCTGGGGTCTCAGCACACTGCTTGGTAAACCCTGGGTGAAGACAGGGAGGTTCTGCAGAGAAGGACAGAAGTCTGGTGAGGGGCTGAGCCCAGCACAGACCTCTGGACAAGGGGGTTTGAGAATCAAGAGATATCCTCCATTCCATAAAGAGTCACTATAGTAATACCTAGCATTGGGGGTGTCTGGGTGGCTCCGTTGGTTAAGTATCTGCCTTCAACTCCGGTCATGATCTCCGGGTCCTGGGATGGAGCCCCGAGTCGGGCTCCCTGCTCAGCAGGGGAGTCTGCTTCTCCCTCTGCCTCTGCCCCTCTCCCCAGCTCGTGCCCTTTCTTGCCTCTCTCTCAGATAAATAAATAAAATCCTTTAAAAAATACATTTGTAAAGGTTTCATTACAGGCATTTCTACATAAAATCATTCAGTCCCTCAAAACTGCCTCACAAGTAGATATTCTCATCCCCATTGTACAGACAAGGAAGCTGAGGCCCAAAGAGGTTAGGAAATGTGGCAAGGTCCCACACAAGCAAACTCCTCGCCAGCAGGCCAGCCTGCCCTCATGCTGGACACAGCAAATCTGCTTGCTGGGTGGCATGCCAGGAAGGGAGGCAGACCATGAAAGGAAGAGCAGAGAGGGGCGCCTGGGTGGCTCAGTGGGTTAAAGCCTCTGCCTTCGGCTCAGGTCATGATCCCAGGGTCCTGGGATCGAGCCCCGCATCGGGCTCTCTGCTCCGTGGAGAGCCTGCTTTCTCCTCTCTCTCTGCCTGCCTCTCTGCCTACTTGTGATCTCTGTCTGTCAAATAAATAAATAAAATCTTAAAAAAAAAAAAAAAGAAAGAAAGAAAGAGCAGAGAAAGAAATCCACAGTTGTCCACTGGGACCAGTGCTGCAAAGCTGGTGAAGGGGGCACAGCCCAGGCAGGAGCCCTGAAGCCGGGGACCCAGCCTGCCTTTGCAGAGAAAGCAAAGTCACTGCAAGGTTTCAGGCAGCGCACCGCCTTGCCTAATGTTTAAAGAGAAGGCACAGGGGACGCCGGGGTGGAATGGTCAGTCAAGCGTCCGATTCTCGGTTTCCGCTGGGGTCATCATCTTGGGGTTGTGAGATGGAAACCGTGTTGGGCTTAGTGGGGAGTCTGCTTGAGATCATCTTTCTCTCTCTGCCCCTTCCCCCCCTCCCCCACCGCTTTCTCTCTAAAATAAATACATTCTTGAAAAAAAAAATAAAAGAAAAGAAGACTCAGCTCAGGGTTAAGACCTCGGGCTCCGGAGGCTGGACTTGCTGCTCTGCCCACCCACTGCGATCATGGCGAGACAGGACTTCATGAGGAATAAGAAAACAAAAAAAATAAAAATAAAAATAAACATTAAAAAAAGAAAAGAACAAGACAATAGGAGTGAATCTAACAAAACCTTAACAAAAGACTTGTAAGATCTGGATGAAGAAACTTGTAACAACTGATGGGACCCATTCAAGCAGATCTAAAAATGGGAATAAATGCCTGTTCCATATTGTGAACATTTCCATTTCTCTCCACGTGATTCGCAGACTCAATACCATTCCGATCTAAATCCCAACACAGATATTTGACTCTAAAATGTAAATGCCAAAGCAGAAGTCTGCGAAGAGCCAGCCTACTCTGCAGAAAGAAGGCTATTCCTGTCTTGCTCTACTTATCAAGATAGATCAAACTCTAAAAAAAAAAAAAAAAAAAAAAAAAAGTCATGATTTTGATGCAAGGATAGACGCCTGACCAATTAAATAGAATAGAGAGCCTGGAGAAAACCCCACAAATATATGGACAATTGACACATGTGGAATTGCAGATCAATCGAGAAAGAACAGAGTCTTAAGCGGTTCTGGGCAACTGGCCACCTACTTGGGAAAAGAATGACGTTAAACCTGTTTCTCAATCCATATACAAAAACAGATTTCTGGTAGATTAAATCCTCCACTGTGAGAGGCAAACTTTTTAGGACAACAGAAATGCATTTTTACGACATTGAGTAGGAAGGATTTCTTAAATGATGCACTCAACCAGTTAACCATAAAAGATCGACAATTGTCGCTACAGTACTAGTAAGAATAATTATTTTAGGGCACCTGGGTGGTTTAGTTGGTTGAGTGTTCGACCCTTGGTTTTAGCTCAGGTCATGATCTCAGGGTCATGAGACAGAGCCCCATGTCTGCTCCTCGCTTAGCACAGATTCTGCTTGGGATTCTCTTCTTCCTCCTCCGCGGCTGCCCCCCCCACCCCCGCCCCACCAGCTCTCTCTCTTTCAAACAAATAAATCTTTTTAAAAAAAAATTCATTTGCCTGGCCCTGTTCTAGGGCCTCTGTGACGTTGTTGAACAGAAGCAGTTGTGAATATCCTCATCTCGTTGACTTTATGAAGGATGCTTCTAGGGGCGCCTGGGTGGCTCAGTTGGTTAAGCCACCGCCTTCAGCTCAAGTCATGATCCCAGGGTCCTGGGATCGAGTCCCGCATTGGACTTCTTGCTCAGCGGGGAGCCTGCTTCCCCCTCTCCCACTGCTTGTGTTCGCTCTCTTGCTGTGTGTCTCTCTCTGTCAAATAAATAAATAAAATCTTCAAAAAAAAAAAAAGAATGCTTCTAGCATTTCACTATTAATAACAGGGTTTTGTTGAAAAACCTTTATTAGAAGGTTTCTTCTATTCCCACTTTTAAAGTAAATTGAAGTTTAATTTTATCAAAGTATTTTCTGCATCAAATGAGAAGAGAATCATATAGTTTTCTTAATCTGAATTGTTAATATAATGAATGTCATTAATACATTTTCTAATTTTCAAATATCCTTTTATTCTTCGGATAAAACTATGGTGTGTTAGCTACTTGCATAGAATTTTTACTTCCTTTCCATGAATAAAATTGTAATTTTTCTTGCTTATATGGATTTTCTCTAGTTTTAGAGTCAATTCTGTGATCTCATAGATGGAGGATAAGCCCTTTTTTAATTCTCTGAAGCAATTTATATAATTTTGAAATTTGGAATTACCCAATCACTGACAGAATGTGACAAATCATACATAGAAATCATTTGCCTCTCCTCCTTGTCTGAGGAAATATTTTTCATAAATCGATTTATTTATTATTCAGGACCATTCAGTAGGATTTCTGTTTCTCCGTGGTGTTGTTCCAAATGAAAACGAAATGTAATTTTAAATTTTTACATTTAATGACAAGGGTTTGTCTGTTTTAATAATATGCTCATTATCATTCTGCTTAATTGAATCTATAATGATGTCCCTTTTCTTTTTTTTTTTAAGCTTTATTTTTAAATTTTATTTGTGAGAGAGAGAGAGAGAACATGAGCAGGGGGAGGGGCAGAGGAGAGCTAGAGAGAGAATCCCAAGCAGACACCCCACTGAGCATGGAGCCTGATGTAGGGTCCAATCTCACGACCCCGAGAGCATGACCTGAGCCAAAACCCAGAGTGTGGACACCTAACCGACTGAGTCACCCAGGTGTCCCTATAATGACACCCCCTTTTCTTTTTTTTTCTTTATTTTCTTTATTTCTTTTCAGCGTAACAGTATTCATTGTTTTTGCACCACACCCAGTGCTCCATGCAATCCGTGCCCTCCCTAATACCCACCACCTGGTTCCCCCAACCTCCCAACCCCTGCCCCCTCAAAACCCTCAGGTTGTTTTTCAGAGTCCATAGTCTCTCATGGTTCACCTCGAGTCAATTATCAGATGGTTTCACTTATTTATGGAGCATAACAAATAACATGGAGGACATGGGGAGATGGAGAAGAGAAGGGAGTTGAGGGAAATTGGAAGGGGAGATGAACCAAGAGACACCCCCTTTTCTTATGATATTATTTATTTCCCTATTTTCCTCTCTTCTTGTCTTTACTTAGTCTTGGGATCAAGACCTGAGCTGAGATTTAGAGTGAGATGCTCAAATAAGCGAGCCACCCAGACGCCCCAGGACTATCTCTGTTTTAGATTTAAAAAAGAAAAACTTGTGGCTTTGTTGGTCTGCCCTCATCTACCTTTATTTCCTTTCTCATTCATGTTTCCTCTTCATCTTTTTTATTGCCCATGTTCAGTTATCTTCATTCTGTTATTTTTCTGGCACCTTTAGTTGCTTGCTTATCTCAATTTCTATCCTTTTTCAATTTCTAATATTAGCTTTTTTTTTTAAGATTTTATTTATTCGTTTATTTGTCAGTGAGAGAGAGTACACACAAGCAGGCAGAGTGGCAGGCAGAGGCAAGGAGAGAGGCAGGCTCCTCGCCGAGCAGGAAGCCCGATGCGGAACTCGATCCCAGAACCCCGGGACCATGACCCGAGCTGAAGGCAGCGGCCCAACCAATATTAGCTTTTAAAACTAATATTAGCTTTTAAAACTACCTTCTTCCTTCTATGTTCAGCTTCCAATACGTATCTCAAGCCTAAAACAAACATTTATTTCTGAGTATTATCTCATTTCCATTCTGTTTTTTCCTTGATGTGTCAGTTACATGGTATATCTCTTCAAAACAACTCCAGACAAATGGAACAATTTTTGCTTTAAAAAAAAAAAATTGAACAGAACCGAACTTAATGGAATTGAATTGAATTGAACTGAGCCGAACTGAATTGAATGGAATGGAATGGAATTGAACCGAACTGAACAAAACTGAATTGAATTGAACAGAACTTAACAGAATTGGATTGACCTGAGCTGAATCGGAGCAAGAGAACTCGCTGGTCTGATAGCAATTCTCTGACAGGTGTTGAGATTTAGGCGATGGCCGGTTACCCACTCAATTTTTGTCACATTTCACACGCACTTGAGAAGAAAGCGGGTTTTCTAGCTGTCTGCTGAAGGCTTCTATCTATGTCCCATACACCAAGACGGTTATTTATCGAAGTTTTCCAAATCTAGTATTTTTGCTGCCTGGATCAATCATCCTGTTTACTACCATCGCTAACGATACCTTGAAAATTTCCATTATGAGGGTGAGTTTGTCGATTTCTCCCCAGTTGTGCCAAGATTTGCTTAATATAGTTAATATACTTAAGATCTATTTATGTTCATCCACTAGGGTTATATTGTCTAGAGCTGTATCCTCTTCTCGGTGGACTGAGCATTTTATCATCGTTTGTAGCCATGGACTCCTTGAGTCGATTCCTTGTGAATGACCTTGTTAAATGGGAACACACTGCTCTTCTTCCTCAGTCCTAGCTGTGGTCGGCCTGCTTGAGCCTCTCTTGTGCCACCTGAGCCGGGGGTATCGAGCCTTCGACCCTGTGTCCAGTCCTGCACTTGCCACTTTGCAGCTGTACCTTCACGTTCCTCACCTCCACCCTTCCCGTCCCCCTTCTGCCCACAGTCCTGCATCTCTAGTCCTGTCCCTCCAGCGCCCACTGCCTGCTCTCCGAGGGACTCCTGTGCCTGGGACACAGTAAGTGTCTTAAACATCCAACGCTTTCCCAGGGGCCACCGTATGCCGCAACGACACCCAAGGGCCAGTTTCGTGGTCGCAAGAGGGGAGGCCTTGCACGACTATCCTCCTCACCTCTCCTGACTCAGTTTCTTGTGCGTCCAATGAGAATATGTTAAAGAGGAAGGTGAGTCCCAGCACAGGCTAAACACTCAGAAGCATGGTTTTAACCCCGACCTGATGGAGAAGCAATGATTGTCTCAAAAACGGTACCTTCTGAAGGGACTGTCACCAGCAGGGCAAGTTGGCAGGGGAGACCCTTCCGTTCTCCTCAACTCACACCGGACAGGGAGCCTCTGAGTTTACCTCTGATGCTCCAGATCTCACAGGTAAGGGAAGAGTCACCATTTCTCTATCATATTCCAAGCGCCGGATATTTTCCAGACATTATGAGATCGAATCCTCACAATTAGCTGACAAGGTGGGTGCTAGAAAAATCCCCATTGTCGAGAGGAAGGAACAGAGACCCAGAGGAACAAAGGACCAAGACCGCGGTGGAAGCAAGGGGTAAGGACAAGATGTGCCCATGTCTGTCCTGTCCTTGCTCTCGAGTGACAGGCAGGAAATTCTCCCCAACCCTCGCCTGGCCACACACGAGATGCGTGCAGGACTGTGTGTGTGTGAGCACCGAGGGTCAGTCCCCTTGGTCCCGACAGCCTTGCCTAACAGCTCTTGACCAATAGTGACGTCCCGTCCTCAGGTGAGTTAATGTTAAGCAAACGTTCAGTACCCTGGGACCGGGAATCGAGGTTGCCGTTTCCAACAATAACCATCGATTAAGTATGAAGCCTGGGACTTACTTGCTGGGAATCCTACTTCCTTCTGAGTCTGTTCTCCGTCAGGAGACGCTCTCGTTCTGGGGGTTGTGGAAAACGTGGCCAAGCAGTGTTCCGACAGGTCACTGTTTGTAGCTTGAGATCCAGATGGCTCCCTGTCCTTGCTTTCCCAGCCTCCCGGGCTGGTTAAACATTAATTTCTCCTGGTGATAAAGGTCAAGAAAATCTGGAGAAACCTACCGGGAAAGCTCATTCTTCAAAGCTAGTTCATTTCACCTACAGTCCCAGCCACATGGATCCCTCTTACCACGGGCCCGTCACCAGATTCCCACATTTCCCCCCCGAACACCCCGGCTTCAATTTTTCAGCCCCACTAGGTCATCCCACAGATTCCCACCTTGGCCCATGGGAAGCCTTCCCCGCCGCCCCAGAACTGAGTCTGCACACTCTACTCTTCCTCCCCCAACGGCTGAAACGCTGCTCAAGAGAACGATACCGTGGACCAGATTTTGACAGATCTACAGAAACAAAACACAGTCGAGAGAATTTTATTGGGACAGAGAGCACAGCTGAGAGGGGTCGCCGAGAGCAGGCAAGAGAGGTTTGCAGGGAGCATGGGGGCTGGACGCTTTGGGGCACCTGCAGCTGCCCTGAGCTTGGGGCTTGATAGGTACAAAGGGCGGAGGGGGCGTGAGGCCGTGTTCAGGCCATTCATGGAAGGACTGGGCACGGACTGGGAGGACATAGACTGGGAGGACAGAATGGCCATGGCCTGAGGCACTTGTCACAGGCTGGAGGAGGGAAGAGCTCTCTGTGTTCTGCCTCCGGGGCCCAGGATAGGCCGGGGGAGGGGGGGTGGAGGGGGGACTCAGGATTCATGGTTAAGACTGGGATCCTGGACTGAAGTAGTGTCTACAAAAGCCACTGGAGGAAAGAAAGAAGGAAGAGCAAGTCGGCCCTGCAGACACACGTACTAATGCTCCCTGTGCTGCCCGACATCAGCAGAGCCCAGAGAAGTAATTGTCCTCACAGAGGAGGGGCACGGGAAGGGCCCCCTATGGGAGCAGCATCTGTGAAGGCAGTGAGGCTAGACAGACCAATGCCAGCCCTGAAAGAAGTCCACCCCCTGCAAGGTCTGTACGAAGCAAGGGGGTCCTTGGAGCCGTGGTTCCTAATTTGTACTTCCTCTAACTGCAGTGGAAGGCATTGAAATGTTTTTAGGAAGCCTGACCCGAGCTTCTGTAGGCCTTCATTACAATCGCTGGCGCTTGGAAAATGGGTCAGTGGGTGACAAGGCTACACTCGCCTCTGCTCTCCTGATTTGCAGGAAAGAGCAGAAATCCGAGGAACCTGGTGGGGGTTTTGGATGGGCTGGGGAAGGGAAGAGAGTGGTGTGTGTGTGGGTGCGCATGTGTGCACGCTCCTGTGTGGGTATCAGGAGGGTGCTGGAAGGGGATGAGCAGGGAATCGTGAAGACTTAGGGGACATGAGGCCACTGGGGGGATGGTGACCATCATGGACCGAGAAGAAGGGCTCAGGGCTACTTTGGATCAGGGGACGAAGGAGACTACGAGCTGGGGAATTAAATGGTAGGTATCGCACACATACATTATTCAATGGAGATGTCCAGTGGACTTTTCCACATAGGAGTCTGCGGCTCACAAAAGAGGAGTCTGGATCGGAAATGAAGTTATGAATGTCAAGTTTTAGATGGTGTGTGAACGGTAAGACAAAATCACCCAGAGAGAGTGTGCGAGAGAATGGAGTGCACAAGTGTACAATTTACAGAAAAGAGAGAAACCTGGTGATGTCATTTTGACCAATAATTTCCCTGTCAGTAGACAAAGGCACAGAGAAATTTAAGTGACTTATGGAAAGTTCTTGTTGAGAAGGGGTAAGCTCAGCGTTTTGGTTGGATGATGTCAGGGCACCCCCTTTCCCTGCAGGTGTGTGCCTGCCAACACACACCCCTGGAGTGCTTATTTTGTGCCTACCTGCTGGAGACTGGGCCAACTGGCCTGATACCAACTTGGACAGAAATGCCACGGTGACCCATTTTTTTCCTGAAGTCTCCTTGGCCATAGACTCGACTCTATTCTTCCTTTTTACTTAACCACACAAGTGATATCACTAAAGAACAGCCTTGGGACATAACATCCGTGATCAGCTCTGGAGATACGACCAGCACTCACACCGGTCCTCCATCATCTCCTCCCGGGGGTCCCCCAGCAGAAGCCCAGCCTCGAGGGCTATAAAAGTCGGTCTTACAGGAAGTGGGCTGTGGACATCCGTCTTGCAGCCGCCTGCCCAAGACGTGCTTCTGTCTGGAAGTCTCCTTCTTAGACCATCCCTTGTCCGCCTGGACTGATCGGCTTTTTCCTTTGGTCTCATGGCGCCTTTGGCTTTGGGAGGTCATCTTGCATACACTTCCCTTTCATAGAGCATCGTCCTTTCCCTTGATGGATACCTTTCTTCAGTGTATGTTTCAGTTGAACCAGGCCACAGAACATTCTGTGTTCTAAGGACACTCTACAGATATCCACGTATGCACACACTTGTCCGTCTCTGGACACACAAGGCACATGAGCCCGTCTAAGAGTACTCCCCAAACCGATAGACGTTCCTTGAGGAGATACGATAAAGCTTCTAAAGGGCAACAGTTAAAGCATCCCTTCATAATTCTCTCTGGGAGAGAGTGCACTGTCGACATGGACTGTCAACATTGACTTTCAACAGGTTTTCCAGTGCCTGCAACTGTGTTAACCATCTGGCAACAAAACCGTCTATCCTGGGTGCCTGGATGGGTTAAAGCCTCTGCCTTCGGCTCAGGTCATGATCCCAGGGTCCTGGGATCGAGCCCTGCATTGGGCTCTCTGCTCTGCAGGGAGCCTGCTTCCCCCTCTTTCTCTGTCTGCCTCTCTGCCTACTTGTGATCTCTCTCTCTCTGTCAAATAAATAAATAAATAAAATCTTTTAAAAAAGATCCTTGCTACTTTCACATATTTCTATTTCAAGAGGAACATTCAAATCTTTTGTGGGTACCTTGAAAAATTGCGGTGAGATTTGGGCTGGAAGGACATTAATGCATAATGTTAAAGAAAGTCTTCCCGTACAGAAGGTTGTTGCCTAACTCCAGTCCCGTCTCTGTCTTTGTCTGGGTTCCCTCCAGATGCAAACACAAGTAGTTTATTTTGTTTGTGACTGCAGAGAGTCCAGGGAGGGATGGGGAAGTAAGAGACGGGAGGAAGCCAGCACAGGGCACAATTTTAATGCCAGTTCATGCTGTGGGCACCTGGCGGAGCATGGCTTCAGGATGCTGGGAGGTGGGACAGGATGTTCCCCTGGGCGGGGGGGGTGGTGTTCACTCCCCTGAATGACATAGGCAGAGCCTGTGCAGGTGACCAGGGACAGCCCATGGCCAAGTCACGGGAGCTGGCTGCTGTTTGCTCAAGAAGTGATAAATGATGGACAGCATTAATCTGTCTCAGCAAAGTACCATGTTTACACGTCAGCTTTGGAGGTCTGTTGATACGAGGATGTAAACATTTGGTACTTTTCACTCTACCACGTGAACTCATGCTTTCCAAGAGGAGACATTTTCAACCCGATGCAGCTTGGAGTTGAAGAACCTATTCAGGTGTTGTGATCTGTAGACACCCGGACCCCACCGGGGGAGTGGGGATCTGGGTGTATCCCATAAGTCCCCCCCCAGGTGAGTTGCAAGTCCCCTCCACACTGCCCAGTTCCCTACCGAGTTTCAAAGCCACAGCCTCTGGTCTGGAGTCAAGTGTGTGGACTTGCGTGTCCGTCGAGACTTGAGACTTTCCGTAGTCCCAGCTGAGGCCCCAGTAAGAACTCCTGAGGAGAGGCTACACAGACCCCGCCTTCTAAACTGTCCTGAGTCCATGAAGGTTCACAGAACCTGCGTGCTTTGAGACTGTGCAGCAGAAACACAGAATGTTTCCCCGACTTGTTAAAAGAAAGCACACATCCCAAGAAAAGTGTCTGTCAAAGGAAGGGTCGCCTGACAAGGGGGCATATGCTAGCCAGCCGAAGCGCACGCCTGTCTGCAGCTGGAGAGTCTGGTCCGGTGGCTGACATGGCACTGTCGTCATCATCGTCATCAAGAGCTGCATATGGTGGGGACCCTGGCCCCTGAGGTCGCCCAGCCAACACCAGGGACCTATTCCACCCCAACAGGAACCTTCTAATACTCGGTTAAATTCATCCACATTTCTTTACAGCAGCCACGATGCTCATGAGGTGTTTTTCCAGCTCTGGCTTCCAGATGGAACCAGGCATGGACGTCCATTTGGACAACTCTACGATGTTCCTGCGACGCACGGCCTCTGCCGCATGAGTGGTTGGAGGCATGACCATAGAGCTCCAAGCCCCAGAGAGTCGGAGCCACCGAGACCACATGGCCCCGGCTGCTTCCTGATGAGACAGAGCAGCAGGGCCACGTAGGTCCCCAGTGGACCATCTCCGGGGCTCATGCCATGTCTCATCCCTAATATTTGGCCTTTTCATTTAGGGTTATAGTTGCCTGGGTCCCAGGGGACGCCCTAATAGGAGGAGTCAGACCGTCGGGACCAAAGTTGGATCTTTCTGGAAAAGCCATGTAGCTTCTTCAGGGTGAGAAGATCCCGTGTTTTCGGCAGAGCTGAAGTTTGTTTGTTTGTTTTTAATTTTGGTGAAGTCCGGCTTATCAATCTTACTTTCAGGGAACGGATCGTGCCTCTGCTGTCGTGGCTTGGAAGTCACCACCAAATGCTCTATTATTCATCTGGATTTTCTTCTCTGTTAGCTTCTAGGGGTTTTATAGTTCTGCATTTCACATTCAGGTCTGTGGCCCACCTTGAGCTGGTGTTTGTGAAGGGCGTGAATTCTCTGTCTAGGTTCACTGTTCTGCATGGACCTTCTGTGTCTCCACCACGAACCGCGGAAGAGACCGTCTTTGTCCCACTGTGTTGCTGTTGGTCCTCTGCCAACAATCAGCTGCTTCTCCTGATGGGGGTCTACTTCTGGCTCTCTGTTGTGTTCCATGGGTCTGTTTTTTCACCAGGAATGCACAGTCTTTTGGGGGGAAGGCGGGAGAGAGCGAGCGAGAGTGCATGAGCGGGGTGGGGGGGGAGACAGGGGAGAGAGAGAATCTCAAGCAGATTCCCTGCTGAGCGTGGAACTCCAAGCTCGATCTCAGGACCCTGCGATTATGACCTGAGCTGAAATCAAGAGTCGGATGCTTCACAGAGTCACCCAGGGACCACACTAATTCAGTCTTGGGGCACCCGGTGGCTCAGTCGGTGAAGCCTCTGCTTTCGGCTCAGGTCATGATCTCAGGGTCCTGGGATGGAGCCCCGTGTCAGGCTCCACGTTCAGCGGGGAGTCTGCTTCTCCTTCTGCCCTTCCCCCCACTCATTCTCTAATAAACAAATAAAATCTTTAAAAAAACACTCGCTGTAGCTTTAAAATAGGCCTTGGAGTGGCGAGCTGTGTATCTTCCAACATCGGGCTTCTCCTACTCAGTCTCTCAAAGCCCTGTTGGATCGTGAAATCAGTTTTGATGGTGCCATGACCAGCCTTTTAAAAAACGATGCAGAATCTGAGGAAAGGGGGGCCATTGTACCTGGTAAGGGAAATACTAATTTCCGAGGCTCTGTGTGCATCACGCGTGTGTATAACGCGCCCAGCGTCACAGGAGAAACACGTTTCTTACCGTAGGTTGTCATCCAAGCCTCAAAGCAACTACAGACACTCTCTTCTCAGCAAAATAAAATTGGTCAAGATTCATAAAGTCTAAAACTGAGGACGAAACTGGGGGCAAAAAAGCTTGAGAAGGCAACTCCTCCTTCAGGCGCTCCTACAGTTATTTTTTACTGAATTAAAAAACGAGAGTCACGGGTTCCCCAGTTCTTTGTGGTTCTTCTTGCATGAGTTTCTTGCTTCCATTTCCAGTATTATTTCCAGCTCGGGTCCTGAGGGCCGCGCTGGAGCCCTGCCCGGGGACCGGTGGCCAGTGCTGTTCAGCAGTTCTGACGGGGACCTGCTCCTGTCCTTGTAACGGAGGACGGTCAAGCTACAGCACTACCGGCGGCCGTTTCTGTTGGGACTGGAGCCTCCCCTGGGACGTGGGCAGAGCCGGTGTGGGTGGCCCGTCTTCCAGAGGAGAGGGATGGTGGAGGCTAGCAGAGGGCAGGACGGGGTGGGGGGACGAGGGGGGTATCCCCTGCGGGTGCGCAGGTTGACGAGGGGCAGATGGCCGCCCACAGCCTTGGCGGGAAGCTCTGTCTTTGCCAAGTGAGCCCCCTGCTAGGCTCTGGCGGGGGAACGCGGATGACAACCCGGCAGAGTTGACAGAGCCTCGTCACAGACCCGGGAGACGGGGTCCGGGCCTGGCTCCCACGACCCAGCTGTGCATACCGGAGCCAGCCCCATCCAGCGGGGAGAGCGAGTGGCCTGGTGTGCCCAGGAGGGGGTGACATTAGTGCGGGGACCTCACGCCCCTGGCACTGCACCGTAGGGCTGAACGGGGCCCACAAGTGGCAGCACGGGCGGAGGCTGCCTGGGTCTTGCCAGAGCCAGAGCCCACCAGTGGCCTTTCCAGTTGTGCTGGTCCGGTGCTCCCAAGGGTGCTCCCGGGGGTGCTCCCAGGGGCAGCTGCAAGGACTTCTAAATTAGCCTCAACATTTCCCAACAGCCCACCAATAACTCTCCATGTAGGAGCTCAGCAAGTCCCCGATGGGTCCAGGAAGGATAAAAATACAGCAGAGGCATGCCCCGTAAATCCCGGGAGCCACGGTGAGCTGGAGAGGATCTCGCCTACCGGTAGTGGCCCAGGAGCGAGCATTTTATTGCCGCGTCCAAGACCTTAATTCCAGAAACTTCAGAGGGGCCTGGAGATGTGGAGCCTCAAAGCTCCGAAGGTGAGTCTGATGAAAGGGTAGGCGGAATTCCCTAGCGTCCCTTTACAGGGTTGTTATATGGTTCCCCCCAAAATGTGGCAGGGGGCACAGGCCTGTTCTCGTGACAGCCTTCGAATTCCGCGTGCTGGTGGGAGCCACTCTGAGTCACGTGGGGCCCGGCCCCATGGTGCCCTCTGTCCTCACTGAACAGGACGCTCTGGGAGCGAGGCCAGGAACGCCTCTGTACTGGGTCATTGCGGAGGTGCCTGTTTGGGAGAGAAGGTCATGGAGCCTCATCTTACAGCAGGACTCAGGCGGTACTGAGGAAGGTCATCCATGTCCAAATCACCCCGGGAAAAAACCTCAACCGGCTCGGAGATAGAGCACAGTCAGATCAGATGCAGAATTGAAAGTAGCGCGGTAACAGAATGTTAAGGCCGCTTCACTTTTTACACCAGATACAAAATTATGCGCATCTCTTCCCTCTAATTAAAAAAGAGGCCAAGAAGTGCGTACTTGGGGAACCGGTGGTCTGGGAGAAGCCCCCGGTGCTTTCCTCACGACGCCTGCCTTAGCTCGGGGACAGCATTCTGTCGGGATTGGGTGGGAATTCCAGAACGGCATCAGGAAGGCTCCCCGTTCCTCGTGTGAGGGCTCGCACAGAACCGTCTCTCAAGAAGCAAGGCGCGGTCCGCTCTTACTCCCGCAGGGGAAGAGGAGGCTGTGTCCTCAGACGAGGACCGATGTGGTGTCTGCTTACGCTCAGGGTCCTCGTGTGCAAACACAGACACGAAAGCTACCCTCCGTCTGGAGAGAGCATCACCAATGGGACTAATCTGGGCCATAGAAAATGGACCCTTCCCACCTCTGGCTCGGGCCGGGAAATCTGGTCCTGGAGCCGGCGGCTATCACATTGGGAAGCGTCCTCCGCACAGGGGGTGTTTGGAGGTTGGGCTACGCAGACACCGTTGAGTTTTATACACAATACACGTTTCTTTTTTTTTTTTTTTCTAAAGATTTTATTTATTTATTTGACAGACAGAGATCACAAGTAGGCAGAGAGGCAGGCAGAGAGAGAGGAGGAAGCAGGCTCCCTGCTGAGCAGAGAGCCCGATGCGGGGCTCGATCCCAGGACCCTGGGATCATGACCTGAGCCGAAGGCAGAGGCTTTAACCCACTGAGCCACCCAGGCGCCCCTATACACAATACACGTTTCTGATGCGAAACCACTGTCATTCCATTACAACCGGGAAGCAGGGTGGGCCAAAGCCAAAGGAAGGCAGTGGACAGTCCTTCTCTAGCGGCAAAGGGGAAGCTAGTATGTGTGTGTGTGTGTGGGGGGGGGGTGCAGGTGTGACTTCGGGCGGGGGGTACGCTTAGTCTTGGGTCTGAGGCTGAGCTTTGCTGACTCAAAGCATCAACCAGACACAAGAGACGGACCCTCCTCGATCTCGCCACCCACTTCTGTAATGCAGGCATTTGCTGTCATTCCCCGGGACCAGCGCTGTCCCACAGAAGGAAGTTTCCACCATGACGGAGCATTCTAGATCCGCACCGTCCATCATGATGGCCACCAGCCACTTGTGGCTGTCGAGGACTTGAAAATGTGGCTAGTGGAACCGGAACTGAATGTTTCATTTTATTTTTATTTAAATTTAAGTTTAAACAGCTGTGTGTGGCTGTGATACGGTATTGGACAGCTATATTCCTAAAATACAATAGGGTTTGTATTTTCTGAGAGAATTTGTCGTCACTCTTAACGTCAAAGAACAGAAGTCCGGAACAGCCCAGAACGACACTGTGGTAATCTGCAAGAGAGATACCAAAGGAAAAATGTTCTATCGCCAATTCATGTGTCATTTTGGGAGATCTGTCAGGAAGGCATGTGTGACCAGAGGCAGGGAGAAGAGTTAGTCCCTCCGGGGAGGCCCTGGGGAAGCAGTGACACGGGGCATCCATTCTCCGTCCTCCTGCCAGCTTCTTTGATTAGAAACCTGGATCCAACCCACGGTCATGGTCCCACTGCAGCACCAACCACGCCACTGGATTTCTCAAATGCGAACTGGTTGTGAGTTCCTTGAGGTGTTTGCAAAACCTGAGTGGGGCTCGGACCACCTCTGAATCACTTTGCGGTGGAGGTTCGGGGAGAAGAGGTGGCTGAGGTCGTCGAGGCAGGGATGCAGAGCCGCGTGGCCCGCGTGTCACTCACGAACTCCTCTCCGACTAGCGTCTAATCAGCACAGAGAACCACGTTGTCTCCAAAGGTTTTCAGGTGCGGGCCCGCTGGAGTGTCCCCAAACACAGAAACAGACACAGGGGCAGCGGAAAACCAAGAACACCGTAGTCATGTTTATTTCTAATTACAAGAAACAGACAGTCCCTCATTTGTACAAAAATACCTGAAAGTTTACAATTAGGTTCACAAGCTGCAGAGCTATGTACAGAAAGGGGCAAAGCACGTGGAGTCAAGGTTTTGTCTCGTGATACCTTCAGCATTCCCTGAAACTGTCCACACGTCCGCTGCGTCACCGGCACTGCGAGCTCGCCCGGGGACTTCACGATCCCCCGCGAGCAGGTCCCACCCCGGACAGCTGCCTCAGTTGGTCAGACTGTCAGGCATTAAGTGCAGAAAAGAGAAGACAAAACAGCTAGACTGAGGCACGCATTTCTCCAAGGTTTAGTGAACAAAACAATGTTCCGGAACTCGAAAACCTAAGGTACCAGAGATCACTCATTTCAACTCCAGTACCCAAAGGGCTGGGTATTTCCAACTAAGTCCAGGCTGCTATGTGGGGTTTTCCTTTGAGAAAAGAAAATCACAGGCGAGAGACAGAGAAAAAGAGAGAGAGAGAGAGAGAGAGAGAGAGGGAGAGAAAGTCAACAGGCTCCAAAATGACCCTGAGCTGTTCCGTTTACATTCATGTCATTTTAAATACAAAAATAAAAGTCGACCATCCTTCGCCCCTGGTTGGCCAGACCAGGCTCCCATATCCTCGAGGGACAGGCTGCTTCTGGGTAGAATTCCCAGGCACCAGACATAGGGGCTCCCACCCTGCACCCAGCAACACACAGACCGTGAGTCAGGGTCCAGCTTTCCCGCTCCTCTTAAATAAAATGCACGTTTACAAGTACGAGATGCCACGGAGGCTGGCCGTCCAGCGGAGAGGGCCGTGAGAGCCTCATCCTACAGGTCTACGCACGGGGAAAGAGAGATCGCCGCATCGCTCTCTGGTTCTACTTCCAATCAGTGAAGAGAAAAATGTCTAACGGGAACTGAAGACCGGCTCCGAGGGGCAGCGCCCTGGCGGCCGGCGGCCAGGAGGGACCTGGGGGTCGGCTGACCTGCAAGGGCCTGAGATAACCGGCTATAAAAGGAAGAAAATGCGACGGAGCGTTTATGGCTAAAAACGTTTTACTAAAACTTCTGCCTTTGCGTAAGTAGACATGCCTGGAAAACAAGCAGAGTGAGGCCTGTAAACTAAAATACAGTGTTTCTACACCTTTGAGGTCCCGGGAGCACAGCAGTGCCACCGACGCGGGTCCCGTGGGTCCCACCGGGGTACACGCTCGCTGGGGGCACGGCGGTGGGGCAGAGGCAGGCACCTGGGGGGCCAGTCCCGCGTGGTGACCCATCTCCCAGGCCCGTCAGGGGAGACCTTTCTGCTTTGCAGAGACCGCAGATAAAGCCGCGGCCCCTGTCACACCTGGTGACTCAGCTACGGGGACGGGGCGGGGGGGGGGTTAGCCAGTCACTGTGTGACTCAGTCCCCCAAGGGGGAAGCAGTGCTGTGTTGACCAGACTCTTCTGAGCTCCAGCCCGCCGAGGGGGGCCTCCGCCTGGGCTGGCTTACGGGGCTTTTCAGCAGGACAGAGGTCATCGAGTGAGGACCTATCCATGCCGGGCAGCAGACGTGCCCTTTCCTATGTTCACGTCTTTATCACCATGGAAACCCTCGGGCCACCTCCGGCGGTCAAGCAGGTGCCACTTTCCTTTTCGATCCTTTAACCCCGGAGGGACGCCAGCCAGGAAAGGGCCTGAGCCGCGGTGGGGGGTGGGGAGTAAGGCAGCGATCGTTCTAGAACAAGCTGAGAGGGGGCAGTGGACACTGGGTGCTGGGGCGGGGAGGGTCCCAGGGACGCTCCCCATGTCCACTAGAGGCGAGGCCACTCAGCCAGGCCATGCAGTGGGCCAGCGAGCTTTCCAGAGCACCCCAGCCTCCTGAACTGTGGAGGACACACATGTAACAGGTGTAGGGGGCATCTGTGCACATGAAAGTGACGGACAGATGGGGGTGCCCGACTGCATCCACACCGGGGGTCCAGCGCCCACTACAGGTGACACCTGTGTCTTTAAAAAAAGGAAAAAAAAAAAAAAAAGCTCTTCAAGTATTCTGCGGAGGGCTGGGGTGGTTTGTTACCTGGGAGCCGATCTGCCTCCGGTCACCTGCACCGGGTGGGGACCTGGAAACACCTGGGGGCCCGGATTCGGTCTCTGGAGTCTGTTCCTCGCCACGGTCCCCGTGTCCCGTGTGCACGGAGGAGCCGCACCCTCTCCTACCGGGGCCGAGGGCAATATTGAAAACAAAGAAGGAGTGCAAAAAGTGATCGATACAAAAAAGTAAACATATCAGTTTTAATTGTCAAGATTATTCCAGGGCAAGAGTTCATTTCCAATTACGTGTCTCTGGTTCTCGCTCCTACGTGGCCCAGCCAAGACGATCCGTCCAGTTTCTTTCCTCCCGTTCGCGGTTGCGCTCTCCTGCCTCCCCGATCTCTTCGGCGTTTGGGGCGGGGGGGGCGGGGGGAGGCAGCCCGCAGCAGATCCGCAGCAGCAAACTGTTGCGGGAGTCCAACCCCGAGTCCCTCTTGGCGGGTGGGCCCTGACGGACCCCGCTCCCCGGGGCGCAGAACAGACGAGTGCTCTCGGCGACGCGCGACCCCCAGGCCCTGTTCCAGTGTCAGCTTGCTCCTGTCCTCGGCCAAGAGTCAGTGTGAGGTCATAAGGCCACTCGGATGCAGTGGTGCTTGAGTTTGCAAGGTAGGACCCCTTTGTTGAGCTGATAAAAGTCCACGAGCTGGATCAGGTCAGAGAATTTGGTGTTCCCGTCGTCAAGGCTGAAGAACATCTGCCCGTCATCCTCGCACTAGAGGGACACAAGGACATGCGCCGAGTTATGGGCCACACGCTTGCGGACAAAGAGTGCGACTATGGGGTCACCGCAAGGGATCGGTGAGGGCAGGAACCGGCAGTGCTTTCCCAGGTCCTGCCATGGTGGATGTCAGGTAGCCATTTCCATCAAAATGGAGGGACCCCATGGTACCTTCTAGAAGTAGCAACCTTCCTAAGGCCGGTCTGACCAGAGAGAGTAAGGACTGCACTGTGGTGGGAACACGTGTGTACGGAGCAGATCAGTCTGAAACCTCTCCTGATTAGTAACTCAGAACCGCTTCCAGACTCCAAAACACAGCTGAAGGCACGAGTGCACCCCGTATTCAAGGTTTTTTGCTTTCAAGTCTCCAGCTACTATCCCTAAGAGGCTTCCAGAATATGGGGTTATCTGGGAAAACAGCACTACCCACTCCGCCCGCCATGTAACAGGTTTTCTTTGATTTGAGGCTGAGAGAATGAGAGATAATGTAAGGCGGGGTCGGACAGAGCAAACAGGGAAGGAAGCGCTTCCCCTCGGGCGACGAGTCCCAGGTTGGCACCGAAGGTTCGTTGCAGTCTGGGCAGCCTGGCCCCGGGCACACTACCGAATGCCTTCACCCTTCCGCTGCCTCATGGGCAGAGGGAGAGCATCATCGGGACTCGGCAGGAAGGCTCCTGGAAAGCTAACAGGACTCCCCTGTGATCCTCCCACTCCCATCCCTGCGGGACTCCTGAGACGCTGAAGTCCTGGGATCAAGCAAGCTTCAGCCCCGCCAGGTGTGAGCCTCCCAGAGCTTTCTTTGCTACTGGACAGAGTGGGTCTCTGAGCGGAAAAGACCTCACCACCCTCTTTGGGCAGAACATGGCCTGGGTTGGGGCCCCACAGGAAACATTTTAGGAATGTTATGACCTGTAGACTTCATCACTTAAGAATGTGAAACACCTGATGTCAATTTTGTATACGTTACCCCCCAGCTGATGACTTCTGGGAGGTGTGTTCCCAATTTCAAAAAACAAACCTATCAGGGGACTTGGAGAAGCATCTCTCTGGTCAGCTTGGACCTGATATTTAACGACCCTTAGATCTGGTTAGTTTGGGGTTTGAAAATTGCATTCGGAACAACCCCAAGAAACGACAAGGCTCAGTGAGAAGTTTTCGATACTTACAGGTAAGATCTGGAAATTTTTAATTTTCTGATGATGACAGAGCGTGAGCACAAAAGCCTTTGGATTGCTCTGGCTGTCTCGGAGGAGAAAAAGCCTGGGGATGGAAAAAATCAGCTGACTGTACATTTTCAAAAATCCGGACCTGGGATGTGGGTTTGTATCTTTGCGTATGCACGCGCACACGTGCACACACACACACACACACACATGCACGCACGTGTTGCCCCACTCCTGAGGATAAGAGAGCCTTGCAGACGGTACAGTTCAGGATGCCTGAGGATGGGCTTCTGAATGTCATCCTCCACTGAAAGGATGCTAGGGCCACGGCTGGGCAGGTGTACCCTTGCGGCTAGAACGACATGTGCCGGGAAGTCATGAAGTTCAAAGTTCAAAGGGCCATGATCCGGGATACAGCATCGTAGTAATATCAGACCCGACAGATTACAACCCAGAGAATAAAACAGGAATCCAAGAGTACCTTCCGATACTGTAATAAATGAGCAAGTAGATTAAGAGAGGAGGAGAGGAGCTCTTCCTTAAAACAGAAGGGAAGCTAAATAAACAGGAAGAAATGATGGGCCCGACGCTATCTGGCCACCGGCGCGGGTTCCCACCGATGAAGGACAAGGTCGTCAACAGATGCAAACATCAGCAGATGGAATTTGACGAGAAACAGAATTTTCGTTCTCAAACCATCACCCCCCAGCACTTGTTGATACAAAGGGAAACACAGCGACTGTCCATCGGAGGAACCCGCCGGTACCGTCACCGCCGAGTATGCAAGGCAACACCGCCAGGAGTGAGACACCGACTCTGCCCAGCCAGGGGGGACTCTGCGTCCCCTCCTGCAAAGTGACCCGGCTGAGCCCCAGAGCACCCGGAGGCACCCAAGCCGAGGTGCCCTCTGTAAGAACCGGCTCCTTCCTGTGACACGTGTCCAGGAGGGACAAAGGCTAACGAGACGTACCTCCACAGGAGCATTTAGAATTACGACATTTTCGTTCCCCGTGAAGGATGTGAGAGGAGCCACTGGCAAAACCGGACCGAGTGTGTAGGAGCCACGTGGATGTTTACTTCCCAAGTTTTAAAAAAAGGTTTTATTTTTCTAATCTATTTTATCTATTTGATAAAGAGAGAGAGGGAGACAGAGAACACAAGCAGGGGGAGCGGCAGGCAGAGGGAGAAGCAGACGCCCCGCTGAGCAGGGAGGCAGATGCAGGCTTCCATCCTGGGACCCCGGGATCATGACCGAGCCAAAGGCAGACGCTTGCCTGACTGAGCCACGCAGGCGCCCCTACTTCCCAATTTTTACAAGGGTACTGTGGTCAAATAGAAGATAAGTCCTTGTTCTTACAAATTTTCTACCGAAATAAGCAGGATCCAAGGGACATCATGCTATCTGGAACTTACCTCCCAAAGGGTTCAGACAAAAAGAGGAGGGAGGGAGGCTATGATAAAGCAAACGGGCCACGGTATTGGCAGCGGGCGTATCTGAGAAAACGCACACAGGAGATCATCATAAGACTCTGGCAACTTTCCCATGACACCAATTTATTTCAGGATAAAAAATACATAAAAATCTCAGTAGCACAAAGAAGTAGAAATCTTTGCTCTTCCACAAGCACACCTGGTGTTCGTTGAGAAGGTAGCTGTACCCTAGGAAGGAAGAAAGAAGAGCCCTAACGCCAGAATCCAGGTGACAAAGAGCCTTATTCAAGGCAAACAGTGCACCATCTGCTACTGGACTCTACTATTAAGATGGAAACCAGATAAATAGGACGGCCAAGTCCTGTGTCAAAAAGGCAGAAAGGTATTTTATTTTACTACAGGACTTCTCAGAGCCTTTAAATGGGAATATCCACCGTGGACGCCGTGGGACTGGAGCACCGGGTTTTGCACTCTCGTGTGACCACACACCCCTTATTCCAGTGTTCCCAGGAGACATTCTTCCAAATTTCTTCTGGGAGACCAGAGTCCCATGACTCGTGGGGCAGGCAGTCAGTGCTAAGAATTGCTGGCCCTGCGTGGAGGGTTAGGTGTGGGGCGTCTGCCACGCAGAACCCTGAGAGGCCAGGGGGTCTTCCCCCTCTCCTGGGCATAGCCACACACCTCGGCTGTCCACCTCAAAGATCTGCCTTATGGGTTATTTCATTCCAAAGAAGCCACCATCCCAGCAAAAACCCGGGAACCTCCTGGACGCCAGGCTGTCCGACAGGAAAAGCTGGTCTGTCCCTTACTCTCCTGTCAGCTTAGTTAGCTCCCAGGCACTTCGTGCTGCAGACAGGTGTACCGCGGCGGAACGTGGCCCTGGAGTGGCCCGGGGAGCGGGCGGGCACCGCCCCACACCTTCCACCGGGGGCAGGACCCTGGAAGGTGCTGAGGTTTCCCCAAATGCTTGGGATTTATAGCTTATGCCCAGTGGCTGTCTGTCTGCAACCATTATTATCTCGGAGGAACCCGTGGTCTGAAAAGCATGTGGCTCCGGACTTTGCGGGATTCCCAGACCTGCCCTGGATCAGCTCTGTGACTGGCCTGTTCTGCCTCGGGCCGCTCGGGACGCTCGACCTACAGGAGCCCAGGAAGCCAGTGATTGATGGCCCAAGGGACCTCTGCAGGGACAGGTCCCAGGAGGACGGCGTGGCAGGCAACGCGGTCAGGTCAAGAAATCTGGAACAGAGGGATGCCTGGCGGCTCAGTTGGTTAAGCAGCTGCCCTCAGCTCCGGTCATGATCCCAGGGTCCTGGGATCGAGCCCCCCGTCGGGCTCCCTGCTCCGCGGGAAGCCTGCTTCTCCCTCTGCCCCTCACCCAGCTCTTCTGCTGTCTCTCTCTCTGACAAATAAATAAATAAAAATCTTTGGGGGGAAAAAAAAAAAAAGAAATCTGGAACCCCACACAGGAAGGAAAGCGGTGAGGACCACGGAGCAGGGAGATCTTGCAAATATGCCCCCTGGGGGGCTCCTGTGCAGGGCGGCGGGGGTGGGGGCACTGACATCAGTCCGCGGGACAACCCAGCTCAGGGTCATAAGTGAGGCTCTGTGCGCTTGGCAACTCCTTTAGTCCCCACCATGACCTTGTCATGGTTCTCATTTCAAGATGAGGGCAGCGGGCACGGAGAAGTTAAGCCAGTTCCCCAGGGGCTAGCAGCCAGCCTTAGGCACAGAGGAATCCCGGCTTCTGGGATCAACAGGACCACGGGTAAGATCGGAGGAGGCGTGTATAGACGGTTCCCTCATGGCTGCCGAGCGCTGTTACGGTGCCGATGGGGGCACTGTGTCAGCCCTGGGACAGGACCCCCGCCCCCTAACACGGGGGTCCGTGGGGAGCTGCAAACAACTCGAATCTGGACAGAGAAGTTCCCTCCCCCGCAGGGGAGGACTGGCGTGCTCCTTGGGGCTCGCCGACAGCACGGAGCTGGAGACTGGGGGCCGCAGGGGGCTGGGCCGGGCCGGGCCCCAGTGTGAGCAGGGCCGGGGGGGAGGGCAGGGGACAGAGCCGAAACGCTGCAGGAGAAGAAGTGAGCCACAGCGGGCACTCAGCAGAGGCCACGGCGCTAGATCTGCCCTTGGAAGAATCCTTCTCCGGGTTGTGGGCTGGCTGTGGGCGGCAGGAGGGAAAGGAGGCGGGCACCCGGACCCCGGGGGTTTCAAAGAGCCCTCCCCACAGGGTGGGCTCCAGGCTCCCTTGTCTCCTTCAGGTCCCTCTTCCTAACTCCCTGTGTCTTTTGAGGTTAAGGCTGACTTTTAGTCATTCTCTCTGCGTTGCTGGACTCTCTAAATCGTCTTCCCTTCATTATCTCTGCAGGGATCAGTCAAGATTAGGAATTGATTATTTCATTTACCTTGTTTTCCCAACACATTTCCTGCCTAAGCGCCCAGCAATTAACGGACGTCTAGCCTCATGGTGATGGTACCAGAATGGGTCCCATTATCCTGCCCTCGTTTGGGCCAGCCTGACACCAGGGCTGAAGGTTATACTGGAGAGAAAGCCCGGCTTATTAATGGGGCAGACGCCAGGGGGCCGGCCGGTCTGTGGGAGGAAAGATGACAGGGACGCTCATCCTTGTCTGTGGGCCTGAACGGACAGAGACCTCGCCGACAAGGACTCTAGGAAATGGTGAAAAGACCAACACGTTTTTTTTTTTTTTTTGAACAGGCACTGACAAGGGCACCTAGGAGCTCAGTTGGAGAAGCCTCTGCCTTCGGCTCAGGTCCTGATCTCAGAGGCCTGGGATCGAGCCCCACATCGGGCTCCCTGCTCCGCTGGGAGTCTGCTTCCTGCTCTCTCTCTCTGCCCCTACACCCCGGCTTGTGCTCGCTCTGCCTCTCAAATAAACAAAATCTTAAAAAACAAAACAGAACAGGTACAGACCCACAATTTCGTGGCCCGAGTGTGCTGAAGGATCGCACGGCTCCCACACACAGGGGCAGCCCCTTAAAGGCAGAGTGGGCCTGGCTGGGAATCACAGGGGAGCGTCCTCTGATCACACATGTCCCCACACGGCCTCTGAGGTTCCATCCACCATGTTCCAGAGGGACACGGGTGCCACACTGCCCCAGCCCCGGGAGGGACACGAGTGGCCATGACACCAATCCCATCCCCTCTGGAACCTTCACTTTTATGGCACTCTGATGCCCCCTGGCAAGTGAACCACCAGGCTTCCTCGGAATGAACCCCACAGCCAGTGTGGTCACCTCATCAGAGCACCGTGGGGTCCCTTCTTAATGCTGCTCAGGGCTGCGGATGGGTACGGTCTGTACAGAAAGCCCAGGAACCTACATATCCCTGCACGCAAACGCTGTCACTGTTCGGTTTCCAGATCCTTAGACGGGCCACACCCTTCAGAGGCGCATAGGGGAGGAGGACTCACTTCTAAAGCTTTAAAAGAAGGGCTGTTGCTGGATAAGGGTGACCTTTCAAATCAGTAATTTTGGAACAATGGGACAGCCTCACAGGGAAAACAAATAGGACTCGTTCTTTACACAGCATCCCGGCATACATACATTCTGAGCGCATGTGGGATCTAGACAAACAAAAAGGAACACCGGGAGGGAAAAGCTGGAGAAAAAGACCGAAGGGAAGAAGAGAAACAACAGGAATCTGAGAGGAGAACAGGAGCCAACTCCTTTACGGAGCGGCCGGAACCAGCACGCAAGGGCCCAAAATACAGGAGGAAAAGGGACACAAATGATAAAGGCGACTACATAAAATTGGCGTCAAAAAGCCTGTACAGGGTGGCCTGGGTGGCTCAGTGGGTTAAGCCTCTGCCTTCGGCTCAGGTCATGATCTCAGGGTCCTGGGATCGAGCCCCGCATCGGCTCTCTGCTCAGCAGGGAGGCCTGCTTCCCCGCTCCCCCCCGCCCACTCTCTGTCTGCCTCTCTGCCTACTTGTGATCTCTCTCTGTCAAATAAAATAAATAAAAATCTTAAAAAAAAAAAAAAAAGCCTGTACAACC